>NW_009613891.1:0-10960 GCF_000690535.1 Cariama cristata
CCGCAGTCATAAGCCAGCTATTTCCATTGTTTTCCAGCAGGCTTTGTACCTTCTCAAACACACGTGGAAAGCCTCCTGCTGCTTAGAAATCCCAGCCCGGAGGAGCAAAGTCCGTGCCAGTGGGCAGCTAGGGAAAAAGGCTGATAAACACGAACACCGTCTTTGCACAAAGCAGGACCGGCCAGGGTGCGTGTGTGAGGGTGAATAGGTGTGCCTGCGGCTGCAACGTTTCCTGGGTAAAAGAGAAACCATACTTTTATACTAGCCCCCTTGCGTTAGGCTGTCCTTGCGTTCGTTCAATACAAAGACCAGCGCAGGGAAGCAGTTTTCCAGCATTGTCTCTAAACAACTCCTCTGGGAAGCTGCTGGCGGTTCCAGTTGTTTTGCTTGGGAGAAGCAGAGCTCCAGCGCTTATTGCTCGGACCTGCAGTGCCGTAGGTATGTGGGGGCTTTGCGGAGGAGCAGGAGGGGTCCCTGTGCTGGGGCCTGCAGCAGAGGCTGACGTGAGGAGGAGAGATGGCAGGAGACACGCAGAGGGGGGGGTCAAGGGGAGGACAGCGCTTGCACGGCGTATGGCAGTGAGGTTATTTCTGGCGCTGCATGCACATCGCGTTAGTTCCCGTTTTCAAGGTATATTGTTTGCTAGATTTGTTTGGTTTGCTCCCCCCCCCCCCAAATGTCAGAAGGACGAGACCGTGGAGAGAACAGGCTCTGTGGAAGGATGTGTGGAGGAGGGATCTGAATGTGAGGGCTACCGGGGAGTCAAGGTCAGGCAGGTCATTCTGTGCAAAGGGACAGCAGTAGGATAGAAACTCTCCAAAGCAGCATGAAATGATGTTACCATTAACATCAAGAAAAGCGTAATGGAGCAGATGACTGGCGCTATGTGCAGAACGGCAGAGGTGAGGTGGTGGTACCGGACTCTGAAGGCTGGCTCAAATAGCAGAGTGAAACAGGAGCGTGCTAATGACAGTGGGGCGTGCGAGGCAGGAATCGGATCGTGAGGGAGGAGATCCCAGCGCTCCTGTTGTGACATTGCCAAATCAAAGTCAAGCGTTTGGCTGCAAGAGCACATGAGGTGAATCAGAGAAGGAATCTGTATGATTAAGCAGCAGCTGAGTGCCAGAAGTGAAGAGCTGTCAAGGATAATACCAGGAGTGTGTGTGTAGAGGACAGTGGGTTTATTTGCCATGATAGAAAAGGATCTGAAAGGGAATACAAGAAGCTTGTACTGAGTCTGAGTTGGCAGCAAGAGAACTTGGGAAGGGTGCCAGGAAAAGCGTCACAGATACAAGGCTGAAGTGAGAAAGGAACACAGAGCACAGAGGCAGCTTCAGCAGTCGGGCGGTTAGGAACAGGCACGAAGGGCAAGGGGGCATGGACAGCCAGCTAGCAGGACGTGATTTGGGGAGGAAATGACCACGCAGAAGCCCAAACCCCTGGGAGATCGGCTCAGACGGGTTCAAGGTTTTGTTCTTTATCTTTAAGGCATTCAAGGGCCTGGGCTCAGCATATCTAAAAGATCACCTAATGCTCCAGGATGATGATGATGGTGGCACTTCTGATGGCTCCTCAGGCAAAACAGAACGTTTCCCATAAGGGTGAGGTTCATCAGTGCAGGACTCGGCAGTTTCCCAGGGGCCTGCCAGGAAACTCCCACGGGAACTCAGAAGCTCCATAAATCTTTCCCCTTCCCCCCATCCACGAGCAGAGTGAACTGCTTTTTCCTAATTTAAACAACAGTCCGTATGGAAGAAAACGTTTACACTGTTAGCTTTAAAAAAAAACCCCAACCCAAATGAAAACACAACCCTGAAAATCTTGCCAAAATAGAAACTGCACACAAAGCCCTCCCCATTGAAAGAGGGTGAGAATGGATGAAACCAGGCAGATGTTACTTACAGTCTTGGTGAGCTGCTGGAAGAAATATCAGGCAATGATGAAGGAACTATGGAGACATGGTGAAACAGGAAAAGATAAAGAGAAAAAAACAAATGAAGGAAGGCTGGATGTTTAGAGGACAGAACATACCAAGGAGGATGGTGAGGCTGACTTGAATCTGGGAGACAAGATCAGTACATGTACATCGTTCTGAGATCCAGCATGAAAAATAATGCCTCAGTCTCCCAGCCTACAGTGAAGAGAATGGGATTATCCATATGAATAAGGACTACCGAGGTTTGCAAGCCGTGAAATTGTATTATGATATCTACTGTTGACACAGTTCTGGAGATTTTCTTGGGCTCCACTCCATCTCCTGCTGCTATAGGCACCCTTTTAAAATACTAAATAACAGCATATAGTACTTTGCAGTAGATGAGACTACTCCTTCCTCCACTTCACATTATAACCTCATGATTTGCAATTGTAGTGCAATGTCCTAGCACATCCCAGTAGGAAAATGCAAATGTTGCATTTCCATGGCATGGCCTGACAATTTAAATTTATCTCCCACAAAGAGAGAACACCATATGTATGTGGATTGCATGCTCTTGCTGCAACCTTAAAAATACAGTCTTATCCTTATACCTTGGTATGTGGAACTCTGATGAAAATAAGATAGAATAAGATTTTTCTTGCTCTGCTTTAGAACCTGTTTCCTCTTACACTCATCAGCGAAACCCATTGACTTCAAATGGGGCAAGGTCAAGACCCCATCCAAAACAGGGGCCTGTATTTTTGTTACCCAAAATATAAGTAAGGTTTACTGAAGTGCAAAAATGGTTATTTCTGGGATCTGAAGATACATACCAGGGTAGATGATGGCCAAGTGAGTTTGACTTGATTCCGCTCGCTTACTGTTAGGGCCAACTGCACTGCCATCAGCAAATGCACTAAGCAAAAGAAAGCTGAGCAGTCGTCACCTAAGGTAACTGGCATCGCATTGCTGCTCTGACGCTGGCTAAGCTGGCAGCTCCTGAGAGTTTGTGTAGTTAAATGAATTGTGGCAGGCATCACCACCATCGTGCAAGCTGGTTTAGGAGGGGCCTGGAACAGAAATCAGCAGAAGTTACAAGGTGGTTGCTTCAGGTCTCCTGTAGCACATAAGAAGAGCGTGATGACCTGCTTATCACAGTTCATTGCATTAATTTAGCTCTCATAGCATCACAGAATGGTTTGGTTGGAAGGGACCTCAAAGCCCACCCAGTTCCAGCCCCCTGCCATGGGCAGGGACACCTCCCATCAGACCAGGTTGCTCACAGCCCCATCCAACCTGGCCTTGAACAGTTCCTGTGAATTATCTGTCAGCAAGTCATCATGTACATAAGCTGTTTGCTACCTGTAATGATCCTAAACGGTTTAAGAAAGGAAATTTTTGACAAAATACTTGCTTTAAAAGCTCTAGGTTTCTTTGCCATTTGTCCTGAAAAAAGCTATTGAAGAATTTGGCACAGTTGTCAGCAGAAGGCCCAGAACTGTTGAGACGTTTGGGAGCACGAGTGGAGACTACAGTACGTTATGAGAGGTACACCCAGAGAGGTGCTCATCGTTGCTGCCAAAAGCATACCTAGTGCCAGCCGGGCTTGGGCTGCAGCCTTTCACCAAGGCTAGGCTGCAGGCGAGGTTCAGCACGTGGAGTGACCTTGGTTCTGCTCTCCGGTTTCTACACTGCTTCGCCCCTTGGCGAGGTTCTCGACAGGTTAACGTCCAGCTGTTCACCAGGGCTGGGTGCCTACGGTGCAAGTTTTAGCTGCCTCACAGCTCGTCTCTAGGGAGAAGTGGGAGGTCGGCAGTCCAGAGGCAGAGCCATGTCATGATGTGCAGGGCAAAGTGCTGCCGAGGGCTGGATCCGGCTTGTCTTACCTGACAGCAGCAGGCCTAGTCAGGAGAGCCGGCGAACTCGACCCCTGAGAGGAAAGAGATGATTGTGAAATTGGACGGCACTTCCCTGTCACTATGGAGTCACTAAGGGAACAGGCGTGTTTTCTTCCTGTTTACATACTATTTCACCAGTAGCTTCGCACCCACCTCTGGTGAGCTGCAACCACAATTTTCAAGCCACATTGACACACCATGGCAATAAAACTTCCCCGAGCTTTTTTATGGTCTGAAAGAAGGAGGCTTGCCGGCCGGCATCTGGCTGGCTGCGCTGAGCTGGGGCTCGCCACAGGACGCCGCGGTGCAGGAGGCTGCATTGCGGTGGGCTGAGAGGAGGTGTAGCTATGGCCTCCTCTTCGCTGAAAGCCCACTGAGGCTGCAGCGGCTCAGGTAGGAGTGAGGGCAGACTGGAAGGTTGCCCAGATATGTCCCAGGGGTGAAATTGCTCCTCCCCAGGGAAGCCAGAACAGCAAGGTACAACCTACATTTCATCAGTACGTGTGCGAGACTGAACCTCGCAGGGAAGTCAGGCTTGAGCTGGGGTTCCACCAGAGTGACTAAGAGGGTGCTGCCACACTTTCTGGGTCTGTCTTAAAGTGCAGTAGCTCATGACTTAAACCCAAAGGTATTCACATTTCATTCAGGGCTATACACACCCACGTCATACCACACAAGGGACATTTGCCGTACATAATTCACCATTTATTCACAATACTGTGAATACAATAAAGTGAATTTATTCCCAGCAGTTGTGGCAAGTGCTTTAGTGATCCTCCATTTCATTGCAGAAACAATTTCATTGCAAAAGAGTTTTCATTTCATGTTGTGATGGTGAAAAGCGACAGAGTCCCCAGCTGCACCAGTAAGAGCAGCAGGCTCCAAGCATGGGGCTGTCGCAGGGCATTAGTCACGTCCTTAGCCACAGGAAAGCCATGGAGAAGAACAAATCTTGCATTCTACAGTTTACAGGCTCCTTTCGCAGTCGGTGTTTTTCTTCCCTACAGAATACAAAATTACACAAAAACGTACGCTTCCTGACCTTTACCTGGTGGCCTTTCTTTCCAAATGTGAGAGAAAAGGCTGTGGTTTTGGCGCGCGAGGTGTGCGGAAAGCCTTCTCTAGCCAAACCGACCAGCGGTTGGTGGATGGGTGAAGGCCACTTCGCGCTTCCCTCAGCAGGGTTCGAGGTGCCTGGCAGCCCGGCCGGCTGAGAGCAGCTCACCGGGACAGAACGTGTCCCGCCGTCCTTGCACTCTTCCTTTGTACCATCCCTCCACGCTAAACAGCAGAACCCCCCTTTCTAGTATCCAAGGCATATGTGACTCAAAGACTCTGCGATTTTGGGAGTTCTGCAGTGTTTTTACTTGCTGAGCTGGGATTAGTGCCTGCACAATAAAAGCGCTGCCATGCTGCTGTTTGCTCTTTGTGCAAGATCCCTGTGAGTACACTGTACAGTATCTGAGCTGATACGGTAGTGGATACTCAGCGTAGTATCTTTAAATACAACAACAACGCAGTCACACAAATGGAGAGCGAGCACTTCCTATTGGGGATACAAGTCACATTCCCCACCCCAAGATTAGAGGCACATTAAATATTTATATAGCTGTCACGCCTAGAGGCCCCATCAGGATTAAGGTCCACAGTACCTGGTGCTCTAAAAACTTACGATAAGAGCCAGTCCCTGCCCCAAAAGAATGCAGCCCCAGCTCAGGCTTACCCCTGCCCTGGGGTGGGTAGTTGCCTGAGCTGCCCTGCCAGGCCGATTTCATCAACCTTCTGCTTGCGGAAAGACCAGTTACCAGTGGTACCAAAGGGTGGAGGCTTTGTTTTAATGCCGAGTCCTGGCTCCCATTTGTTTTACAGATGGGGACCCGCCGCTAAAAATGCCTGACTGCTGGAAGATGCAGCATTCCTGAAGTGGGCAGGATGGGAGCTGGGAAAAAAAACAAACCCCATACAGCACAGGGGATGCTTTCTGCATTGAGGAGTACCTCTTCTCATGGTACAACCTCTTCCCCATTATGAGAAGACGATTTCTGGTAGGTAGAAGCACAGTCCTTGACCCTGGGAGGTCTACATTCAAGTTCTAGTCCTCAGAATTCCTGGGCAAGTGACTCTGCTTCTTTCTTGTGCAAGTCCTTGGCTATCAAACATTGCTGCTTCTCCCAGGCGTGTTGCAAGCGTTAATACAGTCGAGACTGCCTGAGGCGGGTGGCCTGCTCGCGGCGGTGGGACGGGCGTGCTTGCTTACCGCTGGGCATGATCTTAACCACTGGTTTCACAATTCCGAGGGGCCTCGGCAGCAGCGGGGCAGGAAGCAGAACCAGCGGCTGGACGTGACCAAACCCAGGACTGGGGATGGGGCGAGAGTGGCAGTTTCTGGTCAGGGCAGCCTGGCATTGCCTGCAGAGGAAATCCTGGAAGCTGGGAAATGCAGGGGTGGGATTTGGACCTCTGGGGACAGCAGCATCGACAGAACTTGTCTCTGAATATGAGCGTGCTTGTGGAAATACAGCCTCATGAGTAAATGAGGTCTAGCACTCAGCAATCCAAGAATGTGTGTAACATGCCCCTAACCATCATCTTTATCCACATCTGGAAGATTATTGCATGTTTTCCTCTAGCAACAAAAAGCACTGGCTCCCCGTGGTGCCTGCTGTGTCCGAAGCGGTCGGCCTTAGCCCAGCAGAGCAAGCGAGGCGGAGCTCACCTGTCCCTCCAGCCTGACCTGTGGCTCCCAGCACGCCAAGGGAAGACCCCTACGCGGGGCGCTGGGCACAGCTCGAAGGTGCGGAGCCAGACGCAGCGCATCACTGTGGGCCAAGCTGCGGAGGAGTAAACCAAGTACAATACCTGCTGCTACTGCTGCACGTGTGCCTTTCTGTTCCTGCTTCCCATGACCTGCTTATTCACCTGCACATTCCTCTGCGTTGTCGTGCTGCAGCGCAGCGCAGCGAGGAGTGCTCAGGCATTGGTGCCAGCGTATTCACTGCGCCTTGATTAGCCTCCAGGGATCTGCTTGTGAGATGAATTTAGGTCCCTAATAATCTGTTCCTAGGCTGCTGCCTCACACCCTGCCTGCACTGTGGTACGCAAATGGCCTGGCCTGATGTGCCAGTGTGTTTTAGCGGGTTACCCCAGAGATCCCAGCACCCCCAGAGCAGCACTTGCTGGGTGACTGGTGAGCTCTTACCCCGAGCAGAGAGCAGAGGGCTGCTCCGAACAGCTCTGCCGAACTTTGTCCCCCTGAGCAGGGAGTTCGTCCTGCTGAGATAAACTGCCGCCCTTCTGACCCCTGTTCCAGGAACTGGCTGTCACAGTCCTTGATGGACCACATCTGCACGAGCTGTATTTTTGCGAGGCGCTCTGAAGGAACTGTGCCCGAGAGCTGGTACGACGCACCGCAAACCTTTCCCGGGCTGAAAGCGAGCTGTGCAGAGCGATGCCACGCCACGCACGCTGCTGCTCTGCATTCCCCGCGCTGTGTGTGTTCCCTGCTAGCCGTGAATGTCAAAGTGCCTGGAGCTGCCATTTTGTTTATTTTAAGGATGGCAATGACTAACATTTAGGTATCGCCTTTCAGAGCTCTTAAAAATAGAAGTTAAAAAATTGCTTCACGTAATCCTTACCACGTAATACCTTCCTGGCTGAGAGGAAGGGACCAGCCACAGTAGCAACAGGACATGAGTGTTTTGGAAATTAACTCTGATCCAGAAAGAAGCATAATTACAAGATATTTATACAGAGCCTTTTTTCCTTTACAGACTGCACAAAAAGTGGATCAACAGAACGATTCCCATTTCACGGCAAAGCAGAGGCGGGTTGCTCAGACAGTGGCAGAGCTGGAAGAGGATCCGGATCTCTGGATCCTTCAGTTGATTTCAACCGACTTGATTTCAGCTTCCTTACCTTGTAATAAATGTGTGATCAGTGAAGGAGAATTCTGTCGAGGTGTTAAAGGCAATTAGACATACAAGATTCAGCATTCATGTTTTCAAACTTTTAAAGCTCCCTGTAGAATGACTGCCTTCTGCCAGTTCTTCTTTGTAGGGATCAGAAAATAGTCCCTTCCCTGCTTTCTTGAAAACCGGCGTTTCCCAGCTGTCTGTATCATCAGTGAATCAAAGAGAGACAAATCTGGTCTCTCATTTCCAGTTAAGCCTGTCACGTTGTGTGGCACTACATGGTATGTCAAGAAACCAAGGCAGGTGATCTGGCGTGTCATTGCTACAAAAGGGAATTAAAACAAATACGGATTTATGAAAGAAGGCCCAATTTTGGCACTAGGCGTGGATTTCCTGGCTGACTGCTAATACCAAAGTGCAGATCGTCTATTTTATGTTAGCAAAGGGAAATCCCAGCAATTCATGCCACAACATTAAAACACAGGATTCTAAAAATAGCATTAAAGAGCTGGACTGGAAACAACAATAAAAACGAAAAAGAAAACCCTGTCTTTTTGTTTGATAGCTTTGTTGAAACTAAGAATGCTAAATTCAACCCCAAGAGCTAATTTCAGAATGACAGGGCCTGAGAGGTGAGATGAGAATATCAAAATAGCCAGGTGGCTTGTGTGGGACGGCTGCAGGAGCCTCTTCTCCCTGCTTGGCATGGTTTCCATCGCAGTCCCTTTCTTGGTAAACGGCGAGGTAAACGAGGTCACTCTCAACTGACTTGGGATGTGAGGAGAAGCATGGAGAGGACTGATGGGCCACGGACAACCTGAGGATAAAGACGACCCCCCCAGGACCCTTCTTCACTGGGTTTTCTCTTGGATCTCCCTGTCCTCCCACTCCGAGTTTCCTCCAGAGGTCTAACTCTCCCCTTCCTCTATACTCAAATGTATTTGGAGGCTTCACTGTCTCCCACCGTTTTAGGCATCCCTGCACTCAGCCCTTACATTTTGTCTGCACCAGCTGACGCACTAAGTAGAGCTTTCACCAAGCTAACTCAGCGTCCTACAGATGAGCACGCAAGTAAGCCCCAGCCAGGGCACGGCGCCATTGAAGGCAACTGGGTTTCAAAAGCAAATTAGTGAAATCAGTGCAGTTGCCCCAGCACCGGGGTTTAGTCTGTGCATTGTTTGGAGGAAGAGCAATGAATTAGGTCTGGTCCTGCGGTGAGCCTAGTTCGGTGAGCCCTGTCTGGTGCGGAGCAGAGATGCAGGTGGAGATAAGCGGATGCTCAGGGTGAGCAGACAGGAGAAAATCATGGCAACTCAGACATATGTAATCCAGGCTGGGCGGCTTCTCAGAATTCAGGTTTTTATTTATGTGCCTCGTTGGGGGACAGATAAGTCCTCACACAGAAACATCACAAAGGACAATTTGTCAATTTAAGAATGAAAAAATACTCCACAGAGGAGCAGAAAAGAACAGAAATACTTTTGAAGATCACTGCAGGGAAGGACAGAGAGCATCCGGATAGTCCGGAGACTTTCCAGGCCTTCAAGAATCCCCCACAAATGCAGCTTTCTTTCATTTTAAAAAAGTAATGAGTTGAATTTAGCGGGGTTCTATACTGCCTCACGTACCCCAGCAATCGCCTTCTCTAAGCGGGTGTTCTGCGAGGGTACGGCAGGAGGGCATCACGTAGCAGAAGATAACACGTTGCGTGCTGGCAAGCAGCAATGGAAGGCAGAGTTTGTGCTGGGTTTCCAGCTAGATGAAACAATGCCCACTGCACAGGCACATTCTTCTTACATTTCCATTTGTTTAAGATTTTCAAAACTGGCTTCTTTAAAAAGGAGGGTGATTTCCCAATGTCTGTGTGCTTTATCACGGTTTCGTCATTCCTTTTCAACTGTGTTCACTTTTCCCATCATCCTGATAATTAATCCAGACTGATACACGCTGAATTCAGGGGCTTCACTGTCTGACCTGCAAATTCACAGTGTTTGTTCTGATACAGCCCAGGCCCCTCACTCCAGGGTGCAGGGTGTGCGTGGTAAGACAGGGATGAGAAACAGCTTCACTACTGAACCTGCCTCCTCTTGCAGTTACATTCCCTTAAGCCCACAGGGAGAAGAAGAAACAGGGAAGAATCTTTCCTCGCTGAGTGCCCTTCAAATACCACTGGGAGGTCACACATGAGAACACATCTAATGTTATCCCACCGTAACGTGGGAAAAATCAAGCATCCCTAGGCCAGAGAGATGATGTCAGGGGCTGCAGGTTTCTCATAGTTGTCTTAAATACACAGTGTCCTTAAAAATACCAGCTCCGTTTGCTCGAGGATGGAGGATGGTTGGGGACTCACAGCATTGTCCCCGGAGAGGAGCAGTCCTTGTAGCGTTATTGTCCCAAGGAGATCCGCTGGGCGTTCTCCTGTGTGTGACTCCCTTTGCAAACGCCTCTTCTTTGGCGGGTTGGGAAAGTAAAGTTTATGAGAATTTCTAGTGTTTCTCCCTTGGAACCAGAGTTTCTCAGGGAATTATACTGTCTGAGTGGAAGAGGTCAGGACCATGCAGTGAGATATTTATACAGCTGGCTGATCAGATTGCCTTTGTATAGTTTTTCCAGAGGTCTAGTTATACATGGACCTACCAATTCATTCTCAAACCTGACTCGTTAAAATTCATTAAGTAAGCACTTTGGTATGGCAATATCCAGGACTGCTTTTCCATATTTTTTAGCATTCTTGCTAATACATGAAATTTAGCAACTCAAATGAAAGCCACAGTAAGAAAGAGTTAATGAGATCCCCATGTAAGGGTCTGTTCTCCGCTGGGTGTGTATATACAACTCCCATTAATGTTAATTGGCCTTACAGAGGCACAGCAAAAGGAAAATACACCCTGGAAGACAGAAAAATCTACTTATTTGTCCAGACAGGTAATGATCTCCTGTTCCACAGCTGGGGTTGGTGACAGCCTTATTTAGTACAACAGCTATATAGTATATATTTTTGCTTTACCTCCCTTCAAAAGCCACGAGATACATAGCAGACGAAAAGATTGCCAAATAAATTCAATCACATTATTTATGCTGTAACAGCACACGATTTAATACTGAAAGAAAAATAAAACCCAAACCCACTACTAGCACCTTGTGTCAGGAGAGCACTTAGCATCTGCTTAACTTTCAGTATGTATTTGAACTGTAAATAAGATTTAAATAAATTTCTGACTCAGACCTAC
>NW_009613891.1:10986-20263 GCF_000690535.1 Cariama cristata
AGATGCTGGAGGGATCTGGGAGTCTTGCACTCCTTGTACCCATTGGTTTGCGTGCAGGCCAAGACGGCCGGCTACAGCCAGGCTGCTCCAGGGCGAGAGAGGAGGGAGCGCGATGTCAAGAGCTATTGGAACGGCTCACCGTGGACGTGGCACTCCCCGCCGCTGCCCCGTAGCCTTTTGCTACCAGCGCAGCTCGTCTGCGCAATCTGTTGCTGTTACCCACCCAGTCCTCCCGCCGTGCTCCCACGTCCGTCGAGTGAGTGCTCTTCCCTCCGCACCGCCTGCCCTCAGCCGGACTCGGACCCTCTTGGGGCAGAGATCATCTCACCGCTTTGCATGCTGCCTTCCGCTGGCTGTTACCATAATACAGCTCTTTTCAGTTGTTATTCCTTCCCAAGACAACCTGTAGTCTTTCCTGTCCTTCCTCCTCAAGAAGACCTGCTGCCGTGCTGTTACCGCAGTCCCTTCACCGCAAAGGTGACAGCAGTGACTGTGTGAGCATGGCTGTGGGACCGAACAGCAGCTGAGACCTTACTGCTGGGTGAACGTGGACCCTTCACAGGACCTTGCAGCCCCCCTTTCCCTCTACTCGAAAGGGCCAGATCCTGATTTTCACCTTTTACTTCAGTGCTGGAGGAGTCCTAACCAGTGCCTCCAGACCCAGCCAGAGCAGCTTCAGTGCTGCTGGGAGGTGACTGGAGCGGAACCAAGCCGTAGGCTGACATTTGTTCCCATAACTAGGCAAATAAAGTATTTCCATAAGCAGAACCAATAACAGCAAACGGTTTGTGAAGTGACAAAGAACGTCTTTCTTGAATAAGTTTCATGAGAAGGAAGGCGAAAACATTGACTGAGAAGTTTTGTTTCGGGTCACGTTAAGAAGCCAGCTTTCGCTAGCTGACGTTTGCCCGCATGGGAAGGAGCTGGAAGAGACAACGTTCTGCTCCGCGCCATCAGAGGGGCACGAGAAATGCCTGGGAAGGGGCCAATACTTGTTTGACCGGCGAGGGCCAAGACCACGCAGCGCTTCATTAGAAACCTCGTCTGCAAGCCGCATCACTTAACAGAACAGGATGCAGATGCTACCTATTGAAACAGTAAATGGAGCGGCTCTAATGCAGCACCCGGTTGTGAAGGTGGAGGCGGCACGGGCTGTGCGCTCTCCTGGTTAGCAGAGCACACGGAGGGGGCTTCTCCAGCCACGCGGGAGGCACCAGGTCCGTGCTCGCTGCCCGGCGAGGTCCCCCCACATTGCAGCTGCCTGCTAAAGCCATTCACGCTCAAGCAAACCTGTACTCGTGACGCATGCAAAACGTGAGCCGTTAAAAGCCGTTTACGTGAAATCCACAACAAAATTTCATTCTTAGGCAAGACACATTTAAAATCAATCAGGTTTTTTGGGGGAGGAGGGTTGTTATTATTGAAACTACACAGCAACGAGAGGCAATTCCCTACAACTAATGAATTATATTCCTCTGTCCTCTGATCTCACCAACTCCTACCGAAGGATGTCAGCAGTGGACGTGGCACTGAATTACCGTGCGTCAGACTCGTAAAGGAAATCGTTAAAATTCACTGTCGTTAAAAAGGTCAAGTAGTTTGGAGGTGTCCTGACAAGCCAAGGGAGGGTTTTTCAGAGCTGGCAGAGGAGGTGCTGGCCGTGCGGCCGGCCCGGGAGCTGTCGTGCAGCCAGCCTCCCTCGCACACATCTCGCTGACCCAGTCGATTGCATCACTCGGTCTCCTGAGGCAGAATCTGCATTTTTCCACATCGGCCCATATGGTACATTAAACTGAATAATGAATTCCTGTTTCCGGAGGAGAGGAGCTCTCCAGCAAAGTGATGATTCTGGGAATTTTGGAGGGGGACAGCGGCTGGGGCTAGGGAAGAAGGTCTATGACAGGCAGAGGGAAAGACCAAAGGTTTTCCTTCTCACCCCTGCTAGGAGGCTGCCAGGCCCACATACATACATCTGTGTTCCTGGGCCTTTTCCAGCTGTTTTTTGGAGAATGCGAGACAGGAAATTGGTGCCACAGGGCAAATATTCATTCTTCCCGACTTCCCTCCCAAAGCAAGCCCAGATCTGCACCGGCTAGACTCGCTTCCTGCGGAGCCCGATGGCTTCCCCCAGCAGCGTCCACAGCAGCACGTTCCGAGCACGGCAGAAATCACTAAAACGTGTGCAAGTGTGGAAAAACAAACAAACAAAAGCCTGCCAGATGTTTGCAACACAAACCTAAGGAACACAGAGCTCATGGGAGAAGCTGATGCTCGTGTTGCACTTCCAAGCCAGGCTGGAGAAGCTGCCAAGCTTGTAGCTGAAGCAGGAGCCGGGTATTTTGATGCTGCATCCCTTACAGTCCCGTAGATGTACTACTGCATTTTCCATATTTGCATCCTGGAGTTGCCCGTTGCAGGGAGAGATTGGAGGTGATGAAGATTTCAGTCGTTAGAATGGTTCCAAAGAATATTCATCAATATGGCGATAGGTGCTTTATGTATATAAATAGATGGATATTTTTATACGTATGTAAATAACCGAGGTGTCGGGCAGCCGCAGCCGTGCTCCTCTGTGCCTCACCACCCTCCCTGCCCCTCGGCCGAGATGCCCAGCACAGGCTCTGCGCTCCTGGGCTGTGGGGCTGAGGGGCTCTGCATGGGAGCTCAGCTTTGCTGGCCCTCGCTTCTGCCGTATCGCTGCTCTCCCCAGGGCTTGCATTCAGCGGCGGCTGTAATCCTGCCCGAGTGTCGCCCAGCTTATGCTCTGGACAGCGGGCAACTTTTCCTGTGAAGGGGAGCTATTGGGGGACAACAACCTATTGCAGCATTTGCACGTTTAGTTGTGCTTACTTCAGCTGTTACTGCACTTTTGAAGTGTTATCAGTGGAAAATCTTTTATTGAGAGCTCTTGCAGCTTTTGATACAGCCCCTCGTGAGAAGCTGTTTGCAAGGCATGCAGGCTGGGAGGGAGAGGTAAAGCCTGGCTGCAAACGGGTGCTGTGTGCCTGAGAGAGAGGGAAAGAAAAAGAGAAGGAGAAACAGCCATGTACCACCCTGGAAAGAGCAGCCAGCCTAACGATGGTGTTTCTGTTAAGGCTCAACCTCGAAGGTGAAGTGAAGAGCAAGGCAGCGAATTCTGTCTGTACCGCCAGCGATTCGGCAAGAGCTTGGCAGGATTGCAGCAGAGGGGCTCATTGAGCAATACGCCAGCGCGTGAAGTGCAGGGAAGACACAGGCAAGACCCTGCGTATCAGAAGGAACAATCTGAACAACTCACACGTCGAGTTCTCGTGTTGTAACAGCCTCCGCCAGCAGAAGTGGAGGCATCTGGGGAGGTCAGATGAACTCCGCGTGGTGCTGAGCGAGCCTGAAGTGAGAGCCGTGCCTCTGGCTCTTGCAGCCCCTCGCCACGGCCGACGATTAACTTTATTTGCATTCTGGCCCCAATGGTGAGGAGGCTGGGGGGCATGTTCCTCCTCGAGGTAGCTCAATTCAATGCACACACAAGCTGGGCCCGCTGGGTATTAAAGCAGAGTAAGCAGCAGGTCCATAACAGCACCAGGATTATAGCAAACCCTTGCCTGGATGCAGCCAGCAAGTTTTAGTCTTCCTTCAGGACAGAGTTTTTGCTCCAGCTCAAGAGAAAGGTTCGAGTGCCTGTTCCTCACAACCAAGGGAGGCCAACAGGAGGATGGGAGCATGAAGGAGCCTTTTGGCTGCTTCTGTTTTCAGCTAAAACTGTTGCTAGTTCCTCATTCTCCCTCGGTGTGAGCATCTGCCCAAACAGAAACATCTCCCCACGCTGCTCTCGGCAGGCAGCTTCTCCCTGCGAGATGTGCAGGGACCCCCAGACCCTGGGCTGGGGCAGGCGCCACCGCCCGCATCCCACACCTCGTCACTGGCAGCCTGGGCAGAGGGGCACCGGACCACGCGCCTTCAGAGAGGGGTGTGCAGGAAGATTCAGCCTCTTCTCTGAGGGCAAGCGAAACCAAAAGATGTTCAAAGAAGGGCAGTGAGAGCAGTTAGAGGTTTGGGAGGCTGTATGTGCAAAGGGGAAAGCAGGCAGTCCTCTCCTTTGCACCCACGTAGAGGTGCGCAGGGCTCACCTAAGGCGGCCGGGATGCAGCAGCACCGCGCTGGTACAGCTTGTATTTACATACGGAGCTGCCGCCGTCCCGAGCCTGCCTGTGCTGTGCCCGGGCAGGAGATAACAGGGGAACAACTGGTTCCCAGACGCACCACCAGCTACTCACGGCTTATGAAACAGCAAAATCAACCGCCTGTCTTTGGACGTCTTTTCCTTCCAATCAACTATTTGGGTGCTGATAGAGGACCTGACAACGCTGCTAATTAACACCTGCCCCGCGCAACGCTCGGTGTCCCTGCATCACCTCCTGCACGCTCGAGAAATTTTATCAAGCTGCATAAGTATCACTTGGTGACAGAACAAGAAACCTCCAGTACTTCTACAGAAGATTTCACAACTCAAGCAGTGAATTCACCCTGTCCCCCCGATAGCTCGTTCGCAAGGGAGTCCCGTACGAGAGCGGGGCGATAGGAAGAATTCGCCTTCTCCCTCTGGAACCCGTCCAGCGCAGAGCTCAGATGTGGCGGTGGGCGACCGAGGATGGTTAAGCGGAGCTCGCTCCGTGGCTCGCTGCGTATTCGGCAGTCTCAGCATTTTAGGGCTTATGGTGAAGCTCTGAGGTGATGAAAAGGGAGCAGCAACGTTTGGTAGGTACAGCTGGTCACCATTATGGAGGGCCGTTGCCAATAGTGCTGCTCTTCTGACTGCTGCGAGCGATGAATGCCTTGTCTTGGCCAAGTGATGCTAGGAACCGGCCAGCAAGGCAGGCTGGGACACATCGTGTGCTTTTGATGCAAAACGATATTCGTCATTTAGCTCGTATGCTGCTTGCAATAATTACTCGGTTTTTGGTATTATAATGGCCTCCAGAATGTGGTAAAAAAATGTAGACTCTTATAAACACTTCTGCGGTTTTACCGAACGTTTCTAAAATCTGCTTCACATGCGTAATGCTCTGGAAAATGTGCAGGACTGAGAGAGAAAGCACCTGAAATGTCTCTGTCAGCCGGAGTCTTCTGACTTCAGCAGATCACAGCTAGAGATTATCTGGGAAAGGCATCAGTTGGTGTGTCGGCCTCATCGTTACACCCGAGTGAAAATTAAAGACATTTAGTCTGACTATGCAAATATTGAGTTCATGGGAAATAAGCAGGAATTTGATTCTATAGTGGTATTTACTGCAAAATTTCCTTACCCAGTCCTTCGTGCAACCTGGCACGACAGGCGTTCTGTAACGGTATTTTCAATAAAAACCTGTCCTGGTGGGCAACAGTATGAACTCTTGCAGAACGCTTAGTTGTTTGGGATTTTTCTGAAGGAGATCCTGGTTCTTACACATCTGTACATGGTTTGTCTTGGCATGCAAAACAAAAGAAATCCTGTACATCTATAGTATTGAAGTATCATTGCATTTAAATATCAGGCTTTACTTTTTCCATGAAGGGAAGAACATAAGATGCCTTACAAACCTAGGCCTGATGCACAACGTTACCACAGCTATTTAAATTCTCACCCTGCATCCCAGCTCCTACAACAAAACGACAGAAGGTAGTCCAGCCTACCCCCGTACAAAGTAGCTCTAGAACTGAAGGTCCTACATTTGGCGAATGCTTTAGGCTGTGGGGCTAGATCTGGATTTCTAGGGGCACGCGTCTCCTCTCTGTGCCCCCTAAGAGATACCCTTTCTTAGCGCTGATAAAGTTGCGGCTACTGCTTCTTTATGGCTGCGATAGGCTCAATCGTAACCGAAGCCGCAGGTCGGAAGCACCAAAGAATGATATTGTGCAACGGTCTGGCCAAGAGCTCTTCCCCTGCGTTTACTACAACGCCTTGTTTCCAGTGGCCTGCTACTGATACGGAGAGGCACGCAAGGCCTGTGAAGGTATACAATTATTCATGCTAATTTGACAGGGACTTGAGCTTTATGAGGTTATTTTTGGCAGGTGTGAATCCATCTTGCTATCAGTAGTGTCAGTACATCAGATTACCTATTTTCTGGCACGAGGCTGATACTGTGCTCTCCTATTTAGGTACCACCAGCCCAAATACTCTTCCTCCAGGCTGCTTTCCGGGGATATTTTTACTACACCTACAAGTTCATGCAAGTGGACAGCAGCTCCAGACTGGCTGCTTATGGAGGTATTGGCACGGCTCCCTCTCGCTGAAGCACCAGGGTTTGGGGTTTTTTTTATCATTTGGACGAAGGGAAATAAATATTATCCCAAGAGGGAGAAATAATTTAGCAGAGGTACAAAACAAATGCATGATGTACAAAACGAACACACGATGTACACAAGTCAGACCAGAAGAGCCCAGAGGCTGGAAGCAGAGAGCTGGCAAGCAGCTCAGGTAAGAATAATCTTGCAAATGAGAGCGCAGCTACCTTGCATTGTGCTGTGCCTGCTGGGAGGACCATTAAAGAAGGGGATTTGCTACCAAAGGTTAGTGGCATCAGCAGGGCTGCGTTGCTTTTAAATGAAGAGGGTCACAGGTATGTGTAAGCCTCCTGCCAGGCACGTCTGACCTGCTCTGTCGGAGCCGAAGCAAGCCTAACTGGGAGACTCCCCCTCCGCAATGCCCACGTCGGCAAAGCCACGCCGGGCGCTGGGAGGGATGCAGCGCCTTCGCAAAAGCCGGGCATTGGGAAAGGCCTTTCAACATGAAAAACGATCTTTGCAGCAAAAAGAGAAGAGCTAATGATAAAGACATTTACAGAGCATCCTGGCTGCCTGGGACAGCCCCGGGGAGCCCGTGTCCCAGCCTGCGTGCTGAGCTTGTGTCAGGGCAGCTTTGCCCGCAGCCCCTTTGCCAGCCCTGGCTCTTCCCTCTCTCCGGCCGTTGCTGGCTGGAACAAGGACCAGCCAAGCCGCACCAAGAGGAGCCGCTTGTGCCGGGCGGTGCACCCAAAGCAGCACAGTCCTGGGAACTCGGCCTTCTCTGGACATCGGAGGAGAAAAACCACCCATCGGCAGCAACACATCCACTGCGCAGGGAACGGCCGGCACCCTGCAGAGCAATGCCCGCCGGATAAAAGCTCCCAGCCCAGCCTCAGCGTGGATATTTCAGCAGAGAGCTCAGACTCTGCTGAAGCAGCCAGACCCTTTGCACAAGTGGCAAATGAAGCGGAGACAGAGCCATTGCTCTTGTTCTCCTCGCCCTCACCGCCACGGTGCCCACCGGCCCCGCCGCTCTCCGGCAAAGGCCAGAGCGCCGCATCAGGAGACGAGCTCCCTCCGCTCTGGCCCGAGTTCACGTTTCTTACTTCTCCAGCCATGAGAATCGGTGCTTAAGATTGTTTCTGCACTTCGGAGTGGCCGCCAAGCCTAACCACAGCCCAGTTAACGATTCAGGGGTAGCCTCAAGGGATCCTGGAAACCCACCAGCATGTTTTTCAAGATTTTGTGTGGCTGCTCAGCTGCAGCGTTTGGGAGGCTGTAAACTCGCACCTTTCCCAGCCCAGCCTCAAAATACAGAGTAGCTTTGGAGCAGTCCGCACAACATTGCTGGTCCATGATGTTTTTATCAAAGCCAGTTTAGGCCCTGCTAGCTTTAAATATTGCATACCAACTCCTCCCCTCCTCCAACTAATCCAAAGTCATCTATTAATCACACGTATCACAGCACTCCCAATTTCATTGCAGCTACTCACATGAACACAGCAAGCAAAATCTGGCCCTGTCCCTGTAACCCTCCTAATTCAAAATCTCCTCTTTTTTTCTGCAGGCATTCCTTGGAACAGGGAGAGTTGCACTTCGGAGGGCACCGCAGATCCCTGGGCCACTCGCTCCAACTCTTTTGATTAAGCTGATCCACAGGCAAGGTACCGTAAAAAGTTTGTGCATGGCTGAATTGGTGGCTGGTAGGAGGGGGAGGCACTGTCACAGCTTCTGGGTATGCAGCCAGCTGAAAAATCCAGAATCATTTTTTTCAATCAAAGATGACAGTCAGCCTTTTATTTCCCATAGTGGAGATACTGGAAAAGTTGGGAAACTGTGAAGATGGAGGAGAGAGGTGGAAACGTGCAGAGAGTCATATAGCCCAGCGTATCCGACACGAAGCAGAGAGGAAAAATCCCTGCAGAGAGGATTTGACAAGGTTCTGCAGGAAATCAATGGAGCCTGCCTGCGAGCACGCTGCTTCCCGTGGCTTTCCATGAGGAAACTCAGGAAAACACTGCATCATTCAAAAAAAGAACAGCAGAGGAGAAGCGAGGTGCCCAGTGTCAAAGCCCGCTGCAGTGGGGCCACCCGCGCCTGCACGGACAGAAGATGCTCGAAGGCCGGTGAGACCCTGCCGTGATCCCGCACGGCCGCTGGCACGAGGCATCGGGTGCCGAGGACGGGGACTGCTTTCACGGAGGCCTTTGGCCGTGCAAACCAAACTGAGAAGACGACGTCGGTACACAGTGCCAAGGCAGGGTTTGCCGCTCTAATGCCCATGCGTAAAGAAACGCATTAGAATACTTCCCAAAAGTTGCAGGTGTGGAAGCTGTAATTGAAGGGGACTGGCAGCAGAACTACTTCATCTACATATATTTCAATTTGAGAAGTGTTTTGACAGCTCTTTGGTAATACTCCATTTGGGTTTTGCTCTGTGAGCAGTGTTCAACGGTACTATTTATAGAAGAGTAAACAGGGCTCCGGGTGCAATCTGCAGGAGAGCAATTGGGGCGCAGAGCGCTTCGCCGGAGCGGGCTGGGGCTCTCGTCCGGCTGCAGTGGATGAAACGGGTGCCAGTCTATGGCAGAGCCGAGGTGCAGGTGGGGTCTGAAGGCAGACGTGGATTGCTGGCGCAGGGAGAAAAGGCCCCCCCAGCCGCTGCCGCCGGGTGTTTATGGCCCAGGTGGGAGGCATGGGCGGCAGGTCCCCTCCTCACGTCCCAAACCGACTGCTTCAGCAGGGAGCACTCAGGTGAGCAGCTGCCCAGCGGAACAAATAGGGGCCCAAAAGCAGGGCCCTTGCTACCGAGCACTGTTTGGCTTTTGCCGAACCGTCCGTGGAAGGGGGGCCAGCCTCAGAGTCCGGTTTGGTGCTGTTTGGGTGCATTATGCTAGACCCTGGACAAGGAGGGGACGGAAGGAGGGTGATGGAGCAGGGCGATGCCCTCAGTGCTTCCCCTGCAGCCCTTTCCTGGATGTCGGCTTTCACTGGAGAGCGAGGGATTGGATGCAGAGGCTGCCCAGTGCTCAGG
>NW_009613891.1:20306-21839 GCF_000690535.1 Cariama cristata
GCTGCGCTCTGCCCGCCCTGGGCAACAGCGCAGGGGTGAGCAACCAGAAGGCAAAGCCGCGAGGTCTTTAGCGGAGCCCGTACGAGCCAGATGAGTGGTTTTCACAGGCTCTCCAGGCTTAAAAAAAAAACAAAACAAAACCCACAACCCAAGCAGCCCCAGTTTATTTAAATGGGGATGTCACTCCTGCTCAGCTGCTAATCTCTAATAAAGCCATTTTTAATAACCTGTTGATATTTAATTAATAAGGACGCTTATTAAACGTAAACGCAGTATGCATGTGAAGCACAGAGCTCTGGATGAGCACATGCCCTCCCCGAGCGCAGTGGCCCGTGGGCCTGAGCCCACCTCGTCCCCCAGCGCCAGCAGAGATGTGGCACGTTGGGTGCCGCGGAGCCTGCTGGCTGGAAAAGCGATTCCCGTGCAATTGAGTTGATAACGGCAGCTCTTGAAAAAAAAACAAGCAAGCAAATATCAACTTGTTTTGCAGAAGCATTGCTGAAGGATGTGTGCAATAACCCTGCCGTTGCTCTCGGCCCCGCGGGACCCCGCTCGGGGGCACCGGCCGTGACCAAAGGCACGACCCGGTCCAAGGCAGAGGAAGGCAGGAGGAGCGACGGGAGGTTGGGGAGCACGGCTGGGGGCAGCCCCCAGAGCACCCGGGTTGTTTAGGCTGCAGCAGATAAGCCGGAGGCAGGGCATGACATATGTGAGAAGCTGCTGCAGAGGGAAGGGTGCAAACTGCCTGGGGGAAGGACATGTAAGAACAGGTTTACCTTTCAGCAAAGAAAAGTTAGGCTCATCATCGGGCTCGGGCTTTCAGGAGGCTTCTGCATTTCCCAGCTTTGAAGGATTTCAGAAATATGCTGGACTGGCTTTAATCAGGGTGAATTCAGAAGTGAATCCTGCCTCAGGACAGGCACAGAGCTCTTTTTATGCTACGTGAAGCATACTCTTCCTTCTCCCGAGCAGGGAAGAGTCGTGACCCAGACAGCACGCTGCCAAGCGATCTAGGTGAAGGCTTGGTACAAGCCTGAAGCCAACTTCCAGGAAAGGAAGGAGAGAGAATAATCATACTTTAATGAGCCTGACTCAAGGCTGTGCTTGACAGGCACTCGGTATCGGCCGAGCGGTGCTCCCCGGCCATCAAACCGGCATCGTCACCGACCCTCAGCACTGCTGCGTGCCACTGGCCCTGCCAGCATTCACGGTCAAAGAGTGCCCAGCCCAGCCCTTTCCTTTACTCATTTTACCTGCAGTGTTCTGCCAAGCAGAAGGCACCTGTAGTAACGCCAACGAAATTCTCTGGATTTGTGCAATGTCAGTAACTGGAACCCAGTCAGCTCTCTATTGCCGTGCAAGGAGGAATAAACATCAGCTCACCCTTAGCAATGCGCTTATTTTTTGTTCCCTAGCAAGGATGCTGTTGATTACGATGAGGTATTTTTGGAAAACAAAAATACTCTGACAAATCACCCTATATTTTTCTAAAAAAGTCATTTCCAGTTTCACTCTATGGAAAAACATCAGCAG
>NW_009613891.1:21955-24411 GCF_000690535.1 Cariama cristata
CGGGGTTGTGGTTATGTCCCAGCGGGGCCCGGCTGCCTCGCCAAAGCAGTGGGAAGGACCTCGGACCCTCGATGGAGCCTGTGCGAGCCGGAGGAGAGAGCTCCTTTCCGCACCGTGTCCTCCCCCGGCGCCCAGGGCAGCACGACCCGAGCACAGGTCTCTCGCTCCTGCCAGGGCGCAGTCGATGCACGCTCCACGTAGGTGCTCCCGGCTTTGCCTGAGCCCCGCGGGACAGCCGGGGCCACCTCCCCGCTGCAGCCCTTGGTAGGGACCAACTCCTTCCTTCATTCCGCTGCTTCTGCAAACCTGGTGGATGTTTTTGTGGGGTTTGAGATGCATCTCAGCACGTCCTGTTGAAGCCACGAACCAAGGCTGATGTTTCGCACCAAGCGGGTGTTGTAAAAGCAGCAGAGGATGTGCAGATGAAATTAGTGACTGCTTTTGGAAAAGCTACGGCCTCGATTTTTATATTTCTGTGTTATTTTGTAGGATCAGCAAGGGGCGAGAGAGAAGTGAAGATAATAAACCGAAACACACCCAAACAACACTTGGCCTGCCTCCCCTTTGCTCAAGGGGCAATGGAGGCCCATTGGGAGCGCCGCAGCCCGGCACCGGCGGAGGGCATCCCACGGCATCCCACAGCATCCCGCACGGAGCCTCGCTGCGGGCAGGAAGGAGAGAAGGAGCCAGCCCTCCAAAACCAACTTTGAGGCAAGCGTGCCCCACGAGAGCCTTCCTTTAGGATGGACATTAATGAAAGGGGAGCCCCGAGCACCCTGAACGGCTGCGGCACAGAGAAAGGGTCACCCCAGCCTGGTTTTACTTCTGTTACAAGTGCGCTAATATTTTATTCATTAGGAATCAATCACAGCCAGCCCACAGGCAAGGGCTTCGTTCAAGGCTCAGTCGGCCAGGCTCTGTGCTCAGATCACATACTCATCACTAGCGAGTTTTTCAGGTTTATTTTTCAAGTAACAGGAAATACAGAACTTTTTTGAAACAATCATTTACATTTTTGTTTCAGGAGCAGCCCCAAGAGGAAACAACAGGAGCAATCAGCTCTGACAGCACAAAGCAACATGCCGTGGCTCGGGCGCTGGACAAGTCAACGTCGGCTTAACTGGCACTAAGGGAAATCGTGAGAAATCGGGTCCGAGCCTTGCCCTGCTTCCACCCTGTTGCTGGCCAACCCCAAGGAAAGCCCACGAGCCACGGTCCTGTCTCCGGGGACGCTTCCCATCCATTCCCCCCGGCAGAGCTGCCTGTTGCCTGCCCGCGGTGCAGGCAGGCACGAGCCCCCGGCCGCCGCTGCCAGAGCTGGGCAGGTCTCAGCAGTCCGTAAGCTTGTGTTGGCGACTGCTCCCTCATCACCACTTTAACATCACTTGGCTCCTGAGGACAGGGATGTGGCGGGGTGAGCCCGATGTCGGAAAAGCACCTAAAAGCCCCAGTAACCGCCCAGTGTTTGGGGCAAAGAGCAAAAGGTGGATATTTGCAAAATTTCCACCTGGAGTGCATGGCAGCAATAAACCCATAAAGTGTTAATCTGTCACCCAGCGCTCTTCTGTGGGCTTAGTCACCGTTCCAAGCAGCTACCGGCATGAGAGAGCTCAGAAATTGGCTGGGTGCATGAAAAACACAGCCCTGGCCCAGCCCTGCCGGCATCCCCCATCAGCTCCGTTGAAAGCCGCAGCGTGTGGAAGGGCAGCGCAGTCCCGGCACGGCGATCCGCGGGCACTGGCTTTTGCAGAGGGTTTGGTAACGAGAGCGTGCCTTTATCCAGGTAGAGCAGTTATAATTTAACTTCATTCATTACCTTTTGAATCCAGGCTAAAACACAAGATTTTGCAGGAGCCTCTCCCAAAAACTAAACAAAACCCACAAATGCTTTACGGCACACCCACCAAGTCCTGCCCAGTCTTTCCAAACACGCAGCTCTCCCTTCATTAGAAGACCACAAAAGCCAGCAGTCACATCAGAAACGGTGTGTGTGAACGGTTCCAGCAGCTGCATCCGCATTCAGCGGCCGAGGGCATATTTGCATCCTCTAACAACACCACACCAAAAGTTAAGTGGAAACTTAAAAAAAAATAAAAATAATTACCTGCCCTTTCAAGAGCCTGGCCCTCCCTCGCTCAGTGTCGGGGGTTTACAGCCCCGCGGTCCTGCCCCATCGCTCCCCGCTCACCAGAAGGGCCGTGGGGCAGCGGGTCCGCAGCAGGCAGAGCCCCCAGGAGGGGACCCCGAGCAGGTTCTGACTGTGAAACACCCAACAGAGCCAGCACACGTTCACTACGTTCACTGGAGGGTGCAGAAAGCCTCAGACAACCGCCTGTCCCTTTGCAGAGCTGATGTCCTGGCAAGAGCACGGAGGGCAGCCGGGCCCCCTGCCCGCCGTCCCCCCCGGCATCGGCCCGCTGGCAGGCGGGGGGAGAGAGCCCCAGGCAGAGGCGCAC
>NW_009613891.1:24429-26419 GCF_000690535.1 Cariama cristata
AGCAGCGCCTGGTTCCGCAGGGGCACCCACTCGTGATGAGGCACCCGTAACCGCACCTGGGGGCTGGATTTCTGCTGGGTTTGCCTACCCTTATTTCTCTGACTGTTGATGATTTCGTGCCATTGGCACCTTCATTTCCATTTCCTTATGTTTCCTTTCTCCCTCTCTCACTTTCCATTTGTGTGTTTTCCTGCTGGACATTTCCTTGAGTGCTTCTTGTGATCCCTTCCCCCGTTTCTGTTCCCGCTCCTTTCGTCCTCCCTTCCTCCTCCTCACAAGAAACCAAGTCTCACTTTTCATAAATCACTTCCTCCTCTCCTTCTCGTTCGTCTCCTCCTTCGCTTCGCTCCCCGCTAGCACTGCCTCTGGTTTGAGCTCCGTTGGGCTCCGTCGGCTGCCGCTTTCTGCTTTCATCCACTAAGAGATATCCAGCCAGGCGATGCCGAGAGGGTATTTCTGTGCAAGTAATCAGAGACAGCATCTTCCCCTCTGGTACCCAGCAGGTTCCGGGCATGTTTTCAGTTCAGACCTGCCCTCTTTCTCTCTCATAACCCCTTGCCCTCCTCTGGGACCAGGGTGCAGGTACAGAAGAGGCCCCGTATTTAACGGCGTGCCAGCAGGAACCTGAAGGGCACGTCCACACCGCAGCCACGAGCCGAGCCTGCTTTGGTAGCCCATGGCTGCTTGGGCAGAGGAAAACTGCTTCCCCATGCACGTGCCTGGGCAGCAGCGGGGGAACCCGGCAGAGGGTCATAGAATCATTACGGTTGGAAGAGACCTCAAAGATCATCAAGTCCAACCATATACCCGATGCCACCATGCCCCCTTAACCCACTAAACCATGTCTCGAAGTGCCACATCTAAATGGTGTTTGAACACCTCCAGGGATGGCGACTCCACCACCTCCCTGGGGAGCCCGTTCCAATGCTTAATGGTCCCTCCAGAAGCCACCACGGCAAGGAGATACAGCCAGGCACGGCCCTGGGATGCTGCGCCATGGATAACAGAAGTGAAAACGGTTGGGAACTTCCCCACCATCGACTGGGATGGACGAAAAGAGAAGTTCTCTCTCAAAGCTGATCCCTGAGCCGGTCTCAGAGCAGGCCACAGGTCCATCTCCTGCCTGTGTGGACAGCAGCAGGTCATCTCCACCAACCTGAGCCTGCGTCCCACCGTGAGCCCATCCCGGAGCAGCTCCAGGTCCAGGCACCTGTGATATTTGGTTGTACAATGGATTCCTCTTCAAAATACTGCTGGGAGGGAGGTTGCAGATTCGTTCTGGATGAGGTTTGGTAAACAATTTTGTGCTGGTCAGCTGCAGAGGTATGGGGATTGCACAAAGTCTGACAGACAAAACAAAGCCCGAGTGTGTATCAATGCATGAGAACGTGTTCCTAGTGGAAGGAAAAATAAAGCAAAAGATGATTTATAATAGTCTAATTATGCTTGAAACAACTTGTACCCAGCTAGCTGGGAGAAAAGGGAGCCCGATGGAAACTGAGGAAAGAACAACCCTTAGGTCAACCTGACATTTCTGGTCCAGTCTATGGGAAAATATTCTCATAAACCCGGACTTTGTAGGCATAAGCGAAGAAAAAAAATTAACGGAGAGGATGTTTTCAGTTGCGGTGATGTTCGTGTGGTGATGACCCGGTGGACTGCCCGTGATGAAGAAACCCCAGCGGCAGCCAGAGATGCTCCCTACTTCTGTAACTCAGTTCCCAGTTCTCGCTGCTGTGCGAGAACCTCAGATTTCCACACACACAAAAAAAAAATAATTAAGTCTCAAACCCCAAGTGGTGTGCACTACTAGGGGTTTTCGTACCGGGAAGCAAAGAGACTCATCGTGCGTTATGCTTTGTGGAAGCCTCGTGACTCAAAGCCTGGTTTTCAGTAGCCCATTGCGTGAGGTCTCAGCCCTCGGAGCCGGCAGCGTTGAATTCCCAGAACGGGAAATTTTCCCAGAAGGAAACCCTGGGCCAGATCGTGA
>NW_009613891.1:26450-30177 GCF_000690535.1 Cariama cristata
ATGACACCGAGCCTTGTCTCGCTCTGCCTTTCCTGGCAAAGCTGAGAGGAAAGAGGTTTTTCTCCAGGGCTGAGAACAGACAGGCTGTAGCCGAGAGCTGCGCCAGCCCTGTGGTAGCCCCTGGGAGAGCCGCCCAGCAGGAGATCGCCCTGCCTGCTGCCAAGAGACATCTCACTGCTTCCCCTCATGGTCTCGAGCATCACCACCACCACCACTTCTAAACCTCCCTGCACCAAGTTTGGAAATTGTATAAACCGATGGCAATGTATGGACACCAGAAGCCAGCGCATGTAATCACGGGGCAGTGTAATCCTGGATATCAGGGGATTTTTCCACCACCCCTGCCCAGGGAGGACATCGCGGGCGGTGGAGCGGGTTGCCCAGGGACCTGCGCAGCCTCCACCCCTGCGGGTTTTCAAGAGCAGGCTCGACGAAGCCCTGAACTACCTGGTCTGACCTCGGCGCTGACCCTGCTTTGAGCAGAAGTTTGGTCTGGACACCTCCCGAGGCTCCTTCCCACTTGAAGGAAACCTCCTGAGGAACCTTCATCACCCACTGCCACCACGTTTCTTCAAGCCACTTCCCCAAACGCCTGTGGCAGAGCTGCCCCAACAGCTGCGGCGCCCCGAGGCGCGAGGTCTGCCCGGCAGTCCCCAGGCACCCGTAAGGAGGCCATGAGGAGCATCTCCCACCCCAAGATTATTATTCTTTGAAGAAATCCAGAAGCTTGACAGCCCCCAACATCACTTGTCCAAGATACAGGCCAAAACAGACGCACAGCTGGGGTCCCTGCCAGGGCATTTCACAGCCCGACTGGGCTCAAGCCCGTTAGGAGCACGGTTGCTCTCGGCGAGCAGCGCGCCCGGGAAGGGCGGATGGGAACGAGAAGGGTCTGGCTGCTCTCACAGCCTCGTGGGCAGCTGCCACTTAAACATCTCCTCGATGAGCAGCCTCCTGACCTTCTGCCCAGCTTCCAAGTCAGCACACGCTTGAGCTGTTCCTTCCTCCTGGCCACCGAGACGCTTTTATCCTGCTGTTTGTTTCATGACAAAGCCCTCCGTCATCGCTCGCCGTGCCCAGGCACCACCAGTGACCGCAGCTCACGCGACCCCATCTTTCACCATCGCCCAAGTCAGTGGAACTGCTGCCTCCACAAGCTGGGAGCGTTGACCTGGCAGGGTCCCCACGTACACGTGTAAGGGCGCGGAGCCCCCGGGATGCCCAGGGTACACACCACGTCTTACAGCCCATACTGGTTTCCCACGGGTCCAGAAACACCGAGCGCAGCCCAGCCAGCCCAGCAGGTCCCTCTCGGCACACGCCATCGTCGCTGCCATCCCCGAGTTACACTGATCGGCTTTTCATAATGACATGGCTTTGCCCAAAGCATGTGTCATCGCCTACAATTTCAGTAATGACACAGCGAGATCTGTATCACAAATACATGTTTTTCACCTAGTTCCATCCTCGAATTCTCGACAAGTGACATCACCAAAACCAGGGCAAGAAAACACCACTATTTATTCATACCATGGCAAAGCCCCAGCCCCCGCCGGGCAGCCGCGGCTCAGCCCCGCGCAGGGTGCTGCCCGTCCGCGGTTCCTGCCCCAGACACCTTGTGCGCGGATACGGGCAAAAGCCAAGTTCAATAACAAACAGCAAGGGGGAAGTGGGAGGGGTGGGAAATCTGGTGACAGGCATTTAAATAGACCAGCTGCGATGGCCGTGTGAGAGTTTCACTTCACTTATGTGTAGTTTTAATATACATAAACAGACCCAGAGGGAGAATTGCAGGAGCCCCCCGAAGCGAGCGGGAGCACTCCCATTAGCCAGGCTGGGATCAGGCCCGTTCTCCCCTCATGTCCCCTTAGGGGCAGCTCCAGAGCAGGATTTAGTAACAGCCGGTTTCTCAGCGGACTCTGCCAAGATGCCCCTTGAGCAACTGGTGCTACGGACGGAGCTGCGATGATGCACGTAGGAGGCAATTAACAGCCAAGTCAGTGATTAGGGGCACGCTCTGTTCCCGCCGGGCTCTGCCCCGACACCCACGCAGCTCCATCGCACCCATCCCACAGAGAGCCTGGAAGCCAAGAGCCCTGGAAGAGCTGCGGATGGACACCGGCGGATTAGCGACCGTCACCTGGCCCTGCATCGGCCGCACGCGGTGACACCGCACCCCCCTGCTACTGCGGACCGGCCGTGCTGAATTTCGGCCAGCGCATCCCCATGACTGGCCGGGCTCCCAGCGGTGGCAGCAGCAACACAAGCTACGGGATCAGACTGATGGGGGCACAAAAGGGGAAATCGGGTCCTGTGCCCTCTGCGCAGCACCACGTCGCTACGCGCCACGTGCTGAGGAGCTGCTAGTTTGATACGCCTTTGCAGGGCGGTTTATACGCTTGGAGCAGGTTGGCATGGAAACAACAGAAATATTTTCAGTGCTTTGTCAGCAGCCTGTGGCCGGAGGTCGTTATCCCCAATCCCCGCAGCCATTTCAACGGGCTCACGGGGAAAGGCTAAAAAGGTGCAGGTTCAGGAAAACCATCCCAGGAGCATCCGTGGGCAGCGAGTGCGGGGCTGCGGGATCCCCCCACCGGCTGGAGCAAGCGGCCGGCAGCAAGCCAGTAGCACGGAGAAGGTCCCAGAAGACTAAAACCCCATGGCGATATCCAAGGAAAAGATACAACTGATTCCCCTGATGACGCCTTGAGAACGGGGGGAAGCCTCCGATGCCCAGCATGAGGCTTTGTAGCCCCCACTGGGGAGGGTCCCCGACAGATGCCCTTCCCCGCTCTCAGCAGCGGTCCCACCTCCCACACTGGTCCTCTTCATCTCAGTCTCAAACTGGCCAGAAGCCTTTGATGGGGGAACTACCAAACATGAAAGCCACAAGAACATCAAATCCTTATTCAAAGTCTTTATCTCTTAAGTACATCTTAAATTTCAGTTGTGAGCTAACTTCAGCACCCAGTGTAAAGACACTTCTAAAAGACACACACAGATACAGCTGGAAGCATAACATAACCGTCTCGGAGAATGACCCCGTGCCGCTGGAGCCGCTCCCAGCCCCAGTTGCCCCCTGTGATGCTGCCCCACGCACCTGGGGACAGCGGGAACGGGCACTCACGGTCACCCATGACGTGGGCAACAGCGGTGCCCCCCAGCAAGGTGCCCACAGGGCACCCCAGCAATTAGAGTTTCACCTTTGTAGCCCAGCTCTGCTGTGGCTGGACCAAAGAGGCACCTGAGCCCACCACCGCCGTGCAGCAGCAGGACCACCGAGCTGCTGCTCCAGCTATGGCAGGAAAGCCCGATTACCATCGGAAAGAAGGGATGGCAAGCCAGAAAATTTAGCAGCTTTTAAAAGGAGAGAACCTCAGCTTTACTTCATCATCAGCCACAGTCCTTTCCTCCACAAACCCCCTTACCTTTCCAAAGTCACCTCTTGGGAAGACAAGCTACAGCCAGCACCAGCTCCTCTGTTGCACATCCCAGCTGGTAGCTCCCATCCCACCACGTTTGAGCTCTCCCCTCAGAAGAGATTGGGAGTTAACTGGAACCAGCTGCTCGGCTCTCCCCCCTCTTCTCACCTCCCAGCTGGTTTGACCTACTACAGGTAACCAGCAGGGATTCAGTGGGACAGAAGCAAGCAGGAGTAAATAATTCTCTCCCATGGCAAAAGACGTTTCTATTAGGCCCTGGAGAGAAAGCGGATACGGAGCGGGTT
>NW_009613892.1:0-35537 GCF_000690535.1 Cariama cristata
ATCTGTGGAGGAGGAGGAGGAGGCTCAGGGTATGGAGGACGAGGAAGTTCAGGGAGTGAATGGTCAGTCTCTGGAGGAGGCCACAGCTCTAGAGGATGGGCATCCAGCTCTGGGAGTGTTGGGTCCATTTCTGGTGGAGGAGGAGGAGGTTCAGGGTATGGAAGAAGAGGAAGTTCAGGCAGTGGCGGCTCCATCTGTGGAGGTGGCCACAGCTGTGGAGGATGGGAATGCAGCTCTGGCAGTGGCAGATTCAGTCCTCACAGTGGGGACCTGAGCTCTGGGAGTTGCAGCAGCTCTGGAAGGAGAGGGTCCACCTCTGGAGGTGGAGAATGTGAAAGCTCAGTTTCTGGATTTGGGGCGTCCAGCTTTGGGGGTGTCTGCCGGTCAGGCATTGGAGGGTATGACTCTGACTCTGGAGGTGGGGCTAGCTCTGGTTGGGAAGGTGGATATGGAGGAGGGATGTGTGGAATTAGGAGGGGCTGTCCCAGAGGTGGGTCTGGAGAGAGCTGTTCCGAAGGAGAGTGGTCTTCTTAACGGTGGGGTTACAGGTCTCTGCATGGAAGTGGCTCCAGTTCTTCTGGAGCTGTTACCCTCAAGTAATATTTGCATGCACAAATCTGCCAGTGGAATGGGAAGACGACGTTCACCTTGCTATCGGAGGCAAGGGTGGCTTCCCTTCCCACCACTGAATCAGCGCTAGCCTGAACAGTCCGCACATAATCCTGAGCTCTCTTCTCCCTGGACAACCATGTCCTGAATTCTCCAACCACACCCCTCTGTTTTACGACAACATTGTGACGGTTGCTGTTGTTCCTTAGCCTTTCTCTGAGCACTTCAACTCAGGCTGTTTGGAACCTTTGCCTTTGGTAACTAAAAGCTTGGAACCTTGTCTCGTTGTGTGTGTGTTGGTCTGTGGGAAGGCACGGCTCTGACGCGTATCATGAGATTTTTGAAAGAACTCTTTAAATATATAAACCAGTTTATGGAGAGTTGATCCAACCTCAAGAAAAAAATTAGTGAAAAAGTGGAAGAAGGTGTTTGCAAAAGAATATCTGTTAGCGGAGGAGGGCATACACTGAACATCTGCTGTAAAAATGGGTTTCAGGGGACAAGTCCTATTGGTCTAATCTAGCTACTCAACCAGGACACGTGGCTACATCTCAGTTCCATCATTCCCTCCAGGAATCACTCATTAACCAGAGGACAGATCGAACTCTCCATGTAGATTTTGTTAGCTTTGAGCAGAACATCCATGAACAACAAAGTCTCCTTATCTCGCTTCTAGTCCCGTTTTTTCCCCTTGGGTCCCAGATCAAAGTTGGAAGCTATGTACCCAAGTAAACCTTTTTTGGCCAACATCTTGTTCAATGGTCCCTTCCATGCAGAGGAAGCAAGATGTTTTCTCAATTTCTCACAGAATCTCCTTTAAATCCAACCAAAAATTCTAATGAAGAGCAGAGCAATTGAGATTACCGGGAAAGTTTGTTCAAGAAGATCAATGCAAGTGTGTCACCGTAATTTAGCAACACTCCACTTAGATAACTGGAGTGTCACAATCCCATCAGGAATATTTCGTGTCGTTTCCCCATTCAGAGGGAAGGTAGGATCCTCTTAACTGTTTTTGAAAGAAATCCAACTGTGAAGAGCCCTGGGGGTGGCAGCCAGTGGAGAGCAGGGTACTCGGCTTGGTGGGAAATTCACTGTTGAGACCCGTTTGCAAATGGCCGTGGAATCATGAAAACAATTAGAGAAAGTTGACAGGGAGCCACAAAGGGCTAAATCAAACCTTTACAGCATAGTCTGGAAGCAGTTATGAGTACCCTGCACGGGGGGAGGTCTAGACTCTGTATTTCAATCGAAATTAGGTTATCACTGCCCTCATCAAACGCAGAAAGCCCTACGCAAGCGGTGAAGCAGTCAGCTCTGGTAGGGAAATCTGGAGACTGTGTTAGCAAACCCTGTTGAGATAAGCCTGTGTTTTCATCTGCGCTGGCTCGCATCCTACACGTTCAGCGTATGGGGGGGTGTGAGTCTACCCTGGCTTGCAAAATGCCACGTAGAGCTACCCTCCAACAGCCGAGACAGTTCGTTCACCCTGTTAACGGCTGCTTCTACTCACTGAACCACCTCACTTCTTCAGGCTCCGGGTGATAAATAAGCGGCATCATCACAACCCCATTTTTTATCTAAGAGATTAGGTTAGGCTTTTCAATCAAGACAAAGCCTCCCCTCATAATAAAAAATGGAAGCTGTGAAAGGTAATTCTGCACACTACCAAGTATTGCTGGGCTTTAGTTTCACTGCTAAATTAACCACGTAGGCAGGGTGCCTAAAGCTTCTCATCTCTAATCAGAAGAAATAAAGAATTAATATGAACAGTGTGGTCTGGTCTGTGGGTTTTTTATTGATCTGTTTTGTAGAGTGAAACGTCGAAAAGGAAGAAGGTGGAGTCAATGGAGGGAGATAGGCACTTCTGGAGGCAATTCAAAAGACCTAATTTGTGCATCTACCTTAGTACAGGATGAATCACCCGCTGGAGATCAGACAAACCATCTGTTGTGGTTGACTATAGCAAGAGCCTGGTAAACCAGCTTAGAAAAGAGATTGCTAACCCCCAACTTGTATGAGGGGCTTGGTCAGCATTTTCACTAGGTTGTTTTAAGTACTGTTTACACACTGGTAGTACATAACTTTAAGTGCTGAGCTAATTTAGTGAAGGGATGGTTTGGAAGGGTATATCAAAACCCGTTCCGCTTGTCAGCTAAGCTATAATGATATCTCCAGTTTCTGGAGATGAGTGTTCTGGCACCTCCTTCCATATAAAATGATCCCTGTTTAAGTAGGAGTGAAAAAATCTCATCCAGGATTTCAGTTGTCTAAAAATACAATATTTTTCAGATGCTTAATTATTGTGGTTCCTTTCCTTCAGCAGCTATGTGCTCCAACTCCTGCTAGTATCCGCAAGGGGCTTGTGTATTTGGCTCTGTTAAGACCAAGACTGAATTTCAGGTCTTTGGACCGTACAGATTTGAGCTGGGATGATCAAGCAGCACCATGGTACATGCCATGTGTGGAAAGTGGCTAAAAGAGGTGCAATGTCAATGTGTATAAGGACATGTCCAATGCTGATTTCTCATTGACTCAATACTAAGTTGCATATGTCAATTAGATATCACCCATGAATTTTTCACAGAAAATGCCACAAGATTGAGTGCGTAAGGCTGGGCTTAGAGACACTTCGATTTTTGAGGTTCAGGGGCTGAGCTGAAGTCATAAGAAGAAGATCTTAAGATGAGGCCTTCAGACTGATGTCAGTTAATGTCTTGGGGCACGCATTATCAGTCGTCACAACACTGTAAACACGCTCAGGATGTAACACTAAAAGAAGTTGTCTGCTGACATCCTGTGCCTAGGCACAGCTGGAGCCTCCAAGAGCACTGGCATGATGAGCAAGACTTCAGGTGACACCAAAGTGGTAAAGAAGATGACAGTAGGTCAGTTGTCCTTAAAGCTGGTGGTAACTCTGTCTCAATGTTGTTTTTCTGCCAGAGGTGCATTACCAGATCAGGCTCATAGTCAAACTCAGAGTACAAATCCATACGAAATCTCACCTTCTTGCAAGGACTGAGGACCTTGTTGTTCCCATGCTGTCCTGGCTTCTAAATATTGCCCCTCTACAGCTGTGAGCTAGCACTCGTTAGTGCTATCTTGAGACATTTCTGAGGGTTGAACTAGGTGTGAACAGGCTCATGTCACCACCAAGAACTCAACCAAGAACTCATGTGGACGAGGATGCTCAAGATGCATTAGATACCACCATCTAGTGGGAGAAAAAAGTTGTACCATGGTGGTGAAGAGCTAGTCTTTGCGCCGGCTCTTCCACTCTCTCTCTGACTGAAGGAGTTTTGGGCTTGAGCCCTCTTTGTTGTACAGATGTGGCCAGCACAAGAAGTTCCCTCCTGATTTATTTTGGCAAAAAGCTGTGAAATGAGTCAGGGTTACATTGTAGCACCATGAAAATTGTGGGCCTCCTATCTTCATTGCTGGGCCTTTTTCCAAAATTCCTGGTGATTAGAAGTAAATTAATGAGCTGTAATTACCCTGGGAGCTACTCCCCTGGTGCCCACATACACATACACCCCTCCCTCTCCTGAAAGCGAGCTGCAGCAAACACAATTGCTCTGACATGAATACGCTGAGTTCCGTCTTCTGGATGGAGGCAAGTGGAGAAGACCTGGTGTATTTTAAACCTGGAGACCCTCCGCTGCCAAATGACACACAAAATCTTTGTCTCCTGCAGCAAGCTGGGTGGGATGAGATGAAGTTGGGAGAGGAAAGCAGAGCTGACCTTGAGGTCCTCTAAACTACAGCCCGAGCGGGGCAGTTGAGAACAGCCCAAGGGCTGCATCAGGTGGCATCATCTACCTTTTGGGGACTCAGGGTCATCAGGGGACACCCAGACTGAGAGTCAGAGGTGAGGCTGATCTGGATGGATGAACCTCTTGCTACGTCTGGGAGTGTGAAAGTCCAAGTTCAGAGATTTTGCTTATCAAAGTGTACCTATGAGAGGAAAACTTTTGAAACCATCCATGGCCTTGTAGGCTCTAACCACAGCAAGGAAACAAAAACTCTGAGCTAAGCCTTTCTTGCTCGAAAAGAGCCAAACTCTCCTTGCTAGCGGCAGGGCCAGGCAGATTGCTGTGAGATCACCCACCCTTGCTCAGAAGGTGGCGGAGGACCATCAAGCATCGTGGTACCTCGTCACTGAGGCCATGCAGGTGTACCAGGAGGATTCAGTGGGAGACCAAGGAGAGAGAAACTGGAAGCACAAAATGAAGACCGAGTCAGAGCAGCTCTGGGCCAAGTGCCCTCCTCCTGGGCTCCAATCCTGCTCTTCCAGCTGGGATTGCCATGGGCTCTGTCTCTACTTAAGCAGCCAGGTGAGACACCCAGAACTTCAATAGTGTAGGTGTAATTGATAGACCTGTCAAGAACCTGCAATTAAGCTAGTTGTCTTTCCAGCTACTTCATACCATCAATTATTTCTCTTGCTGGGCTAAGGGCAAGTCATCCCAGTGCAGAACATTTGCAAACGATGAGGTACAAGAAAACCTTTGGCATCAGCTGCTCTTGGAGACAGAATACCAGCAAGATTTCTGGTAACCCGTTTTGTTTTTCATCAGCCTTCTTGCAAAAGATGGTGAAAAAGCCCTCCAACAAACCCAGGGAGTGAAAAAAAAAAATAAAAATCTCTGTAAAACCAAGGAAAGAATTGAGCATGTAAAATACTATCCCCTTCGTTGCGAATTTGAAATGCTTAAATATTTAATTGCCAAAAACCCACTGACCAAGGTTTGAGCCTATTGAAAAAGTTAAGGATTAGTATGGCATAACAGCAGGGGAAAACCATTTCTTTCAAATCGTCTGAAGTGAAACAGCCTTTCTGTTTTGAAAGAGACTTTGGCAAGAAGCCGCAAGGACAGAGATGTAATCTTGGCTCCACCTCTGAGGTATTGTGAGGCTCTCAGCAAATATATTAAACTTATCAGCCTTTTCTTCCCCCTCTGTCAAGCAACTCTAATAAATCTTTGCTATTTGCCTTGAGGCATCCCAAGGGTTTTAATTACAAGCTCAAATAGAAAGGATAGTAACAGAGAGTAGCCATACAGCAGCTGTATTAATAAGGTCTTTTTGCAGGATGCTGGTTGCTGGTGCATTCACAGTCTGCCCACCAAGGCCAAGCCTACTGCTGTTACCAATTAAATGATTAACAAGCATCCAGTTAACAGCCTTGTGGCTGAGCTTCCTATTTTCTAAGCTATTTATTGTCTTCTCCACGCGAGTCTCATTTTTTGCTGTGTTCTACACAATCGAAGCCAAAACCTTAATGAGAAGTTACAGCTACACTACTTTATTCCTCCAAAATTTGGGCATCTAAGTCTGAGCCGGTCATTTTAGGTTTTCTTGGCCTCAACGAAGAAGAGAAATACCTCAGACATTCTTGTCTCTCAGCAGATTTAGCATCAAAAGTTGGAAGGGATGAGTCCTGCCCAGTCAGTTATGGTCTTTAACTGGGGACAGTGTGAGGAGGGCTATTTATAAAAAAGTAGTATTTCGCACTCTTGTACCACAGCAAGGAAATATGGTGTCCAGTCCATGCTATTGTTCCCAGCTTCTAAGAACTGGGCTGCCTTTGGCTGTGCCTCATGGACTCATCCTGTCCCTTGTGAAGGGAGTGACTACGATACTGCAAAAATCACTTATAATTTGCCGTTCAACAGAACATTCCTTTACAGATTGTTCTTGACAGAGGGAGATACTCTTAAGGCCATTTGCTAAAATGTAATTAATGTAAGGAAGAAGGACAAACCAAACCAAAACAAGAATCCTCACAAAACCCAGCCCATGGGATCCTCCAAGCTGAGAATGCAAAGTGATTTAAAAACAGTAAAATTCCATAGGATTTCACAAATGTTAAGTGTTATGCATTGTTTTGCATATTTAAACCTATGAATTGCTGCCAGGCAAGGCAAACCCCAAGAAAGCCCCAAATTATTCATCTGCATCAACCAACCCCCACTTCTGAGATGTGTATAAAGGAGGTGCTCAGGGGTGTTGGAGCACAGGGGCCCCTTTTCGAGTTGCAAGCTTTTCTGTCCTCCAGCATCCTCTCCCCCGTCACGTCTGCCAGCGTGAGCCAGCAGCTCTCAGCTGGAAAGTCTTTTCATGGAAGAAAGTTCTTCTCATCATCTTCTGCTGCGAGCAGCAGGAGCCGGTGCCGAAGCAGCGCCTTCCCTTCCGCTGTAGTATTTGGAAGAGGTTATGGAGCCTGGAGCCACAGCAGCTGAAGCCTCCAAAACACCGATGGGTGTAAATGGATTTCTTCTGGTCAAAGCCTCGCACTGGGGGTCTGTGGAGGCTGGGGGTGCAGGGCCATCCACACCAACAGTGAAGGTGGGAGTCATGGGTTAGGCTTCCACGGCAGGAGCTGCAAAAGTGAAGGCATTCGTGCGGTGCATGTCAACGAGAGCCTGCTGCAGCCTCTTGATGTGAAGATGGACCCCAAAATCCAGCACATCCGAAAGCAGGAGAGAGAGCAGATGAAGAGCCTCAAAACCCAGTTTGCCTCTTTGATTGACAAGGTGAGAGCTGAGACAAGACTTAAAGGAACGATGAGTTTTAAGTGTGAAGGAAACCTTTTTGTGCTGGGGTCTTTGATTCCTCTCCTTCTCTCCTCCTGTGACATGAACCTTTTGCTGGTTTTAGCATGCATGACTCCAGCACCATGAGCTGCAAGCACAGATCTAGCTGATAATGTTATTTTAATCTGGCTTATGTGCTTTGATAAGCTGCATCTGTTTTGATTATTAATAGCAGAAGGGAGCTGTTCCTCAAAGGTATCTTACTGAGCTTCTGCACTGTTGACTTCTCTCTGTGCAGCTAGGCCTTGTAAAGTTGCATTGTCTCCTATCGATAAATGATGGTTTCCACTATCAACCAATTGATATGCAGATCTATTTAAATATTCCATGGTTTCCGTAGCTGCCACAAAGGCTGCGCTGTCTAGGGCTTCCTTGGAGAACAGGAGAGCAGCATGCCCAGTTTGCGCTAGGATTATAGGATTACGAAGATCTCACCGATTCCTTTTTGTCCTCTCCCCCCTTTCAAACCACAACTAGGGTAAGCTGTAGCATCCCGTGACATATCCTCTCTGTCAAAAGTAGTAGTGCAAAGGTGGTGATTTTTTCTTTCTGTCTTCACTGTGTAACTTCTGGACCTCATTTTCTATTCCGCTAAGCTCTGTGAGTCTCAAAGTCAGGAGAACATCCCCAGAAGAGATACAGCGCAATGGGACAGGACTCAGTCACGCTGGGAATGGGGAGGTTGAAGGCGAATTGAACAGTGAAAGCTGCAGGAGGAAAACTCCATTTACTGCTGAAAGTCTTAGGAGCTGCAAAGTCATAAGCACTTGTCTAAACCTAGTTTAATTCACTCTGGAAACAGAAGCAAGGCTCCTATATTAGGTGCACTACCAGTATTAATTGCCAGCTCACTCTTTTTTTACTGTCAGTTCCAAGAGCTTGAGGAGGCAAAGGGGAGAGGTTGCGATGAACTGAAGTCCACCAGAAAGAGGTTGAAGACCTGACTTTTGTGATCCAGAGAAGGCGGGGTGATCTTGGAAATGTGAAGAAGCAGGTATGATGGATCATATTTCCTCTGGATCCTAGATATGAGATCCCAAGTCATGTTTTCTACCTCTCTGTGGCATTTCTTTCACCTTTATCAAAGAGTATTGCCTCACACTGGTTCCATTGGTCCAGAGAAGATCTTACTGATGCCGAGCAGAGAAGAAGGAATATCGGCTGGCCTGTTTTCTGTTGGATCATTTTGATTATTGCAAAGAACTAATTGCACCAAATTAGATCATTGGATTAGCTACAGCCACTCAGAAAATTGCTAGAATTGCTCCAGCAAGAATTCTGGCAGGAGACAATGCTTCTGACACAGGTTCAAAGCATCCAATAAGCAGGGTAGAATTATGACTCACCAGTAATTCAGCACCCATAGAAACTGGTGTAATTTTCAGACCATCCAATTCATTATATTGTTTATAACGGGAAGTAATGGAAAACCTTAATTATTACTTCCAATTAGAACAAAGTATTGGTATCCTGGAAACAAGACTTAAACACAGTCTGGCAGTACAGGGACATGTCCAGCCTTTCTGTAGTATGTCAGAATTGATATTTGATTTTGGAAACATTTGGCTTTGCTATAAATAACCTCAATGCTTCCCGATTTGGGACTCTCAAAAGAAGTGAGAATTGCTCTTTCAAAGGTGAGTTGCCACACGGCGACTAAGAGGGCAGGGAAAGTAAGGACGGTTGGAGTCGATGATTTTATGGTTGGACTCAATGATCTTAAAGGTCCTTTCCAACCCAAACGATTCTATGTTTCTATGATTCTGTGACTTCTTGTGTCTCCCCTGACAGGTGTCCTCTCTGCAAACATCAGTTGTGATGTTGAGCAGTGTGGGGACTGTGCCCTCAAAGATGCCTGGGAGAAGCATGTTGAGCTGCAGAATGCCCTCCAGAAGGCCAAGGATGAGCTGGCTGGCATGCTGCGGGATTACCAGGAGCTGCTGAACGTCAAACTGGCTCTGGATATTGAGATTGCGACATATAAGACTCTGCTGGAGGGTGAAGAGAGCAGGTGGGTACCACTACAACCGTGTGTGGGTAATGTTCAGTCCTTGGGACTCTTCAGCGGAGACAAGCAGGCTGGAAAAAACTAGTTACGTGATGGATAACGTTGTGACCTTCTTCTCCTTCAGAATACGCCTTGGGAGCCCTGTGAGAGTGTGGAAGTGAGCTCAAGGTTCTCTATTTTCCTTACAACGCTAAACAATCTAGTTCTGGTTTGCAGGGGGAGGAGGAAGGCTGTGTCCTCCCCATGAGTGATACGGCTTGTGTTTTCCCATGACAGTGATCACCACCCCTTCCATCACCATCTCTGGCTGCGAAGCCGACCTGGGATGTGGATCTGGTAGACAGTCCAAAAGATGTAAGTCCTCCTGTAGCACTGGTAGAGCATCCCTACCCAAAGATGCTGGTGCCTGCCGCAGAGGACCCACCTCCAGAAGCCTTGCCAGCTCTGTAGGCAGGCAGTGTATCCTTGGTGCTCTCGGCTGCATCCCCAGGAGAGAAGAATTTAGGGTCGGGGGTGGGGGTCGTTCATGCCAGAGCTCAGCAGCTCCGGGCACTGGTGGGCTCTACAGTCGGACTGCAGGGTGCTGTGGGGAGAGCTGCAGAGCTCCAAAGAGCATGGGAAACTGAGGTCACCCACAAGGGATGTGTTGGCCAGGGGTGAGGATTTCAGCCAGACCTCCATGCCCCAGGAACACTCAGATCTCACCTTCAGCTATGAGAGTCCGGACAACCAGGATGTAAGACCCAAGACAGAAAAAGGAAAGCCCCGCTCCACTTTCAGTGGTAAAAATGTCCTCAATTCCACCTTGCACACAAGGAAGAAGCATACTGGGTACAAGAACATTGTAGCATCATGAAACCACATCAGAGAAACTCCACTGGGATCACATCAAAAAAGGGACACTTAAAACATCTCCATTTTGATTTCTGCTGTTTCTTTAAAGGGCTGGTGGTTGTGTTAGGGCACTTATTGTCACTCAATTCCTGCTTCCCACCAGCCTTCTGGTTTTTTCCCCTGATTAAGCCTTTTCTATCTATGAAACAAGTCGTGACATGTAATTCAGAATCCTTTCTCTGGAATGCTCTGGGAAGTATTTCTGGAAATGAGCTCTCTAGGATTCACCATTTCATCAAAGTCTATCTGACGTAATTTTAGGCAAGTGAGTGGAGTTGTAGTGGTGAGACACACGGGGTCACGGCGAGGAGGGGCAGGACTCCGGTGATGTTCTTTGCTCGCTGTCTTGGAGCAGTTCGGTCAACCATATGCAGGCAGGCGAGTCATAAAGGAAATCTCAGTTCAAAAAACCACATTTCACCTTCTGTAGCCAGCAAAGAGTAATTACATCGCTTGTACTCCTATTAGCTTCCTTGCTTAGTGTCCTGACGTGCACAAACTACAGCACCCTCACTTCTACCTTGATGACTCAAAAGCTTTAAACTTTTTGCTCTTTTTCCAATAAACTGCATGGAGAACACACCTGTTGCCTCTTGGTTTTTAGTGTTTGTCAAGAATACAAAAATGGTCTCTTCCTAAATTGGCCAAGACCTAACTGCTGATTAGAAGTCCTAACGATCAAACAGAGGTGGCAGGGCTGTCCAGAGAGTGTCATGTAGATGCAGTCTTTGGTTGGTGTAAATTATGGAAGCCTTTTAAAATCAGCTTATTTATGCTGATTTGCACCAAATTTGGCTCCTACCCAATGCTATTCAATGGGTGTTTTAAGATTCAAAGAGAAATCATCTCAGTCTCTTTGCATTTTTATGGCATGTCTACCACAGAGGTGTGACGATGAAACACATTTTATACCTCTTCAAAATCTGCTGCAATAGGGTCATTATAGGGAAAAAAAATCAGGAATGCACTTGGTTGTTTTTTCAACATCATTTTAGAAATACTACGACGACCAGTTTAGGATTTCCAAACAGATCAAAGGGAGATATTTTATTGTACGTTTGAGCAGATTAAAAAAAGAAGTCGACAAATTAGTAACATAAATCAACCACAAAGGACTAAAATGTTTTGTGATTAAACTGATGAAAGCCAACGAGCAGAACAAAGAAATGAACCATAGAGAAGCAAGTTGGACAGATATGTGTTTTACAAAAGGGGGAATCCAGAGGGAAGGTCTTTCTTATCCAAAGCAATTGTTGTGAGTCAGAACTGGAAGAACTTTCTCTCCCCCCCATAATTCTCATGTGATAGGAAGCTATTTCCCAATTAAATACGAGGATCGCAAAAGAAAACAGGCATAATCTTTAATGAAGAAAACCACAAGGAAGATTTGACAAGAAAAGAACAATCGAGCAGCCATAAATATTCATTAAGAAGGGTTTGAGTATCTCATAAAGGTTATGGTGTTCCCATTGAAAATAGATGATCCTGTCACTTATTATGCAAGAGAAGAATAAGTCATGGAAGTGACACAGAATTAGGGTTGTTTTCTCACCTTCAAACTCCCCCTGTCACCATTTCAAGATCTGATAAGTTAATTTAGTAAGTGCTTTACTTTAAACCCATGACCGGCCTCTCTGAACATCAACACTTCATGAATCAGCCAGGCGTTTCATCAGAAATTCAGCAGTACATCACAAAGCTGCTCAAATCAAATCAAACATGGGTTTGGGCATTGGGCTTTAGCATAACAAAAGGACCAGTTCATCTCCTGCCGACTGAATATGTTTCCCAGGAGGACCTGACCCACCTGCCATGGGCAATTCCTTCCTTCTGCATGGCTTAGAGAATCTCTTCTGCCCAAGAAAACAACTTCAACTGGAAGGGAGAAGAGCTCTTGTAGATTTATAGGGAAGTTGCTGTAACCTATTAACAACTGCAATACTTTTTTTTCCTTTTCTAATCTTTTTGCTTTAACAAGCAGTGTGATGCCATCCCATTCAGGGGCCTCGGATTCATCCATCCCACATTCATTTCCACTTTGCAATTCTGTGGGAGGAAGGCATCAACATGAAAAAGATCAAAACAACCCTTCGCTTTGTTGCAAGCCTCAGCTTTACAGGCGCTAATCACCGCACGAAGATATGATAAATGTATTCACCAGGGACTGGGCAAATCTGGAGAGCGTGTGATGTTGTGTACTCTCATTAAGACTTCAAAGGTGCTACAGAAATTTGGCGCCCAAAGGGTGGGACTAATTTCACCTAACTCTAACCGTCCAGAAGTGGGGCGCCTGGTCTAGTTGTCTGGTTGTCTAGACTGCCTCTGGTAGTCCATAAGAATAGAGGTAAGAACCTCCAGAGGTGGATTCCTCCCACCTGTCTTAGCTGCCTATTTTAGGAGGCGATGAATCACCGTCTGGAGACGCCTATCTCTTTCCATTAGCCATAGAGGGAGTCTCAAAGATGAAATTAGAATACGTGGCTAGTTTGGTGGCTGAAGTAGGGAGGAAGGTGCACCCAGGCCCAGTGTCTGATGAATGTTATGAGGAACATCCTTTGAAAATCCAAGCCTCGACTTCTAACATAGAGCAAATGTATGCTAATGAGAGGAAAAAATACATTACCAGATTGAACTCCCTTGGATAACTTTGGCTTTAGGATACGAGGGAACGAGGCTGCGCTAATCAAATCAACTCTTTAACATCTCATGAATAACATGGACAAGAGTCTATCCAGTCAAGAAACTGTGTGTGTAAAAATACATGTTACGACCCAATCTTACATCTACAAATGGTGTTAGCACAGGTAGGTTATTGCCATTGTCCTATCTGAATGCAATGAGTTTTCTATGGCTGTGGATAATTACAGAGATGGAGCATGGCTCTTTGAGATTATCGCATAAAACATATTTTAAGAGCTAGTTCGGATTCACCTTCAGAAGCAACAAACAAATTAATGAACTTCACATGTTCTTGAAATGAATTCAATTTTCAGCAGCACATTCAGGGAGAATGCTGACAAAGGGAGAGATTGCAAGTTGCCAAAATGACTCATTCAACTCCTCATTAAAATATTTTCCTTTTTTGCTTCCTCAGTCCTTACCCTTCTTTTTTTTGAGTCAAAAAGATGCAATTTTTGCTTCAGAGTACTCTCCCATTTCCCATGTTCATACTCACACTAACAAATTGTCGATTCTTGAGGTCGTATGCACCAACAGGCGAAACACTCGTCGTTCCTTGGAAAGACCTAAAAGACATTAAGTGAACTTTCTGCATAGCCACCTTCTCACTGGGATTCAGGAACAAGAACAGGGATTTGGCTAACACAGAAATTTTACCCAATACCAGGCAACTTATGCCCAAAATCTCTTACCTATCAGGAAGCCAGCGGCTCTGGTGAGGTATTTTGGAACTGGGGCTGCCGCACCATGGTTGGTTCGCAGATAATTGAAGTCTATGCTACGTTCCAGGTGTCTCCCACACAGCCGACGTGTATAATGGGGTGCAGAAAGGGAGCAGTGGCACACCAGCCTTCAGTGTGACTTCTGGTCCAGGATGGTGTTTTCCTACACAGACCTCAGAACAATTGCCTTTTGTACTCTTCTTTGGATTCAAAGATGCATTTCGCTTCTGATAAATCTTTGTTTAGCACTTAAAGGATCTGGGAAGTTACAAGCTTTAACTTGAAGTCTCTAATATTTGTTTTAACTGATATTGCCAATTGTGCTGGCAACCCTGTATGAACTGTGAGCCTAAAATACTATAAACAAAGGTGTAATCTGAAAGTCATGCTGTAAATATGTAGAATTATCCCATTTGTATAGGGCAAAAGTATCAGTTTACACAACTAATTTATACCACCAGCCCCTCAAACTCACCTAAGTTGCAATTACACGTTCAATTAATAGCCTTGTGAATCTTGGTGCTGCAGTCACGTCCTATGGTTTCCGTGTGCATGTCTTCTTTTTAAGAACTTGATATTGAAAGGTTTAACGTTTTAAGGAGGTTTAGCATTGTTTTTATGATTCGCACCGCCTGATCCTAATTCTTGGAAAATGTTTTCGGAGGGAGTTAATGAGGATGAGGGAACACAGCTACTGGGTGTCTCCAGATACCATCCCGTTGTACCTATAATATGTAGACTTCTCCAAGCGTTGCTCCTCTTCGGTCAGGAAGGGCTGAGGGCGTTTAGTTGTTTGCACAACAATGTCTCTTTTTCTCCCAAACACTTTACTCTCAAAGAACTGAAAGCGTACAATTGTTTTGACTTTCCAAATGTCAGTTTGGAGAAGGCCCCGAGATGGTTGGCAGACAGATTCACCGTCTCACCTCCTTGGGCTGATGATTAGGAGAGAGAAAGATTCGTCTTGCCAATATGAGTCAAAGCCATCTCTGGTGTCCACTCTAATCCACTCATTAAGACTTCCTCTGTTGATGGAGAAAGACCAGCGCCTGCGGAGGCTGAATCACCCCCCTTCCCCTAAGCACGGACCCAGGGGCTGTTTCTCTTGGAGATGTATCTCCATCGAGTGTCAAGGACGTGTCTGGCAAAGTCACCCAACTTTTAGCTGTTGCTTCTTCAGTGAGGTGGATCTCACCAGGCTGAAACGTGCTAATGTTCCTTTTTTGTTCCCTGCAGAGACTACCAGAAGATGAATCAAAAAGGTCTCCAACATCCAGCTTGGTAGAAGCTCCAATATAGTGAGGGCCAAAGATTTAACTCTGTCAAATGGATTTCAGGTTAAGAATTTGCAGCATTACCCAAGTGAAAATGTCACTGACTACACAGAACATAAATCTGGTAAGCAAACTGAAATATGCCGCAGTTCCTGGATGCAACCTGCTCTGTTTTGGTTGTGTTTCATGGTGGTAAGAGAAGGTCAGTGTGAAATGCTGCATGGGAATGTTTTTTGGGGGGCATTTTGAGTCCTTGCATATGAATCCAGACCCATAACTCAGCGAATTTGCTGGTGTTTCAGACACAGAAATGATCCATCCATCACAACACAACTTCCACAGTGTTTTTCCATGGTTGACTTTGGGTTTTTTTGGGTTTTTTTGTTACTTTTCCGCACCCAAAGATTGTGAAATTACCCCCACGAAGTGCAAGTCTGCAAAACATGCCATCATACACAAAAATCCATGAGACACAAAACCCCAAACAACACACTGCAAACGAATCACAAAGAGTTTCTTCAAAAATGTTTCCTAAACTATAATTAGCGTAAGTTAGGGGAACACTTCAAACCATAATATATTCTAAGCCAACTTGCAAACAGAGCACTTTTAGATTCCTTTTTATTTCCTCAGTAGTTACTATTTGCTGGGCTGTTTTGCATTTTGAGGAGCATTTATTGCTGCCAGGCAAACCAAACCCTAAAGCACTTTAAATTAACGTCCTGATCCTATCAAGGCCAGCTTCCCAAATGTATATAAGGGGTAGCATCACCGTGTCACTTCAGCGGGATCTCTGATCCTCTCCTGCAGAAGAACTTCCCCTAAACTTTCATATTCCACCTTCGAATAAGCCACGATGAGCAGACAGGCGCCTACGGTGAGATCTGTCCTGGGACGAAGAGGCTTCAGTTCAGCTTCGGAGATTTGTGGTCGAAGCTACGCTGCTTCTGCCTGCCAACCTGTCCGATGCGGAGCTGGTGCCTACAGCAGCAGGAGCGTCTGCAACCTGGGTGGAAACAGGAGAATTTCCTACGTGAACGGGGTCTGCGGTACTGGATGTTTTGGAGAGTTGGGCTTCGGAGGTGTAGGCTGCGGTAGTGTTGGAGGAAGGGTTGGCCTTTGTGGCCCCAGGGGATATAGTATCGTGAGAGGTTACCCCGACCGCAAGGCCGATGGCATCCAAGGTATCTGCATTGATGAACGGCTTCTGAAGCCCCTCTGCGTTGGGGTTGACCCGCTGGAACATGAAATACGCTGTCAGGAGAAGGAACAGATCAAGACCCTCAACACCCAATTTGCCTGCTTCATCGATAAGGTAGGTGCAAACCTGCTGTGTGCTTGCACTTCTTTAAGAAAAATAAAATACAACCAGCCTCCTCCAAAACCCCAGTCCAGCCTGTGCCATGAATCACCGAGCCGGGTCCGTGCAAGGGTCCAGGTTCCCACAGAGCTGCGTTGGTTCAGAGTGAGATCCTCAGTGTCGGGGACGGGCTCATTTCAGCCACATACGGGCATTTGAAGGGGTTTGTATCGTGGCCATGGTAGCACTGGGCTTTCTTGCGGGTGTCTCCTCTCTGGACGGCTCCAGTTCAAGGCTGGATTTCTCATTGCAGCCTTGTTCTAGCTCAGCTGGAAGTTACAGCCCTGATGGGGTCATCCTTCTGTCCTGTACGAGACCCTTTCCCCTTCTCTGTCTTCAAATATAGCGACTGTTCCAAAAACATTCCTGAAGGCAAAGGAGGTTAATCTTGATTCAGGCACCTAAACGTTAGATATCTAAGTCTGAGCTGTCACCTTAGGATCCCTTTGTAGAAAAAACCGGAGACAACCAGGTTCCACCCTCTGGGGACTGAATCTCATCCTAAAATAAATCAGAGGCACCAGAGGAGCTTTATTTCTATTCATCGGTCAGAAAGGCAGATTTAGACATGTGGCTTTGGATTTCTAAATAGTTTAGACATGTGACTTCCATATCTGTAAATAAGGGCAGATGATCATCGTGGTATATCACCTCTCACTTCCCAAAAATCCTGTTCTTACACCCGCAGTTTTACAGTCAGAGCTAAACCAGGTGCTGAGTTATTGCATCCACCTCTTTATTTGAAGAATTGCTATTTTTTGGCCTGCAGGTCCGATTCCTGGAGCAGCAGAACAAAGTGCTGGAGACCAAGTGGGGCCTCCTGCAGCAATATGTCCTACCAAAGAAAGGGAAAAACCTCGAACTGTACTTTGAGAATTACATCTGTGACCTGCGGAAGCGCCTGGACTGCTTGCTATGTGAAAAGCAAAAACTGGGCAGCGAAGAATGTGCCACAAGCCAGCTGGTGGAGGAGTTCAAGTGCAAGTAAGGACCTTCAGGTCTTTTCTGGCTGTTGGCATTTCGCTCCTCTGGTTCATCTCAGGCAACATCTCCCAGACATGTGGCACATCCCCTTTGGGGATGTCACAGTCTTCTGTCTCACTTGCAAACTCTTTGCATTGTTAATGTTGTTGTTCATGAAGAAGCTTCTGATCTTGGGATGGTCTAATGTTTGGTCTCCAGACACTGATTTTGCAGTGCCTGACGGCAGTCTCTGAGCAAGCGATGGTTGTTATTTATGCCTGATGGTTAATGTCTGTGTGTCTGATAGTATCGCTTGCCCCAGCCCTTTCCTTCTCCTTTCCCAACAGATACGAAGAGGAAATCAACAGGCGTACAACGGTGGAGAATGAGTTTGTGGCACTCAAAAAGGTGAGCAGCTCAAAATACATGAACATTATACCTATAATGAGTTTATTCGGTGTAAAGCTTGGTTGAAATAGTGCCTTATGAGCAAATGCCCGGCAAAAGTGTTACAATGAGCAGAAGGAGGGATGCCCGTAAAGAGGCACAGGGTCAGAAAAAGAGGCAAATGCAAGTAGAAAGTAAAAATAATGTATCCTCAAAGCTTACATCATCAGCACTACAGCAATAGTTCTGTTACCCCAAGCACATTCTTGAAGTGTAATGGGAGGGTGTATTTGTGGAAGGGGGACAGAGTAGGAGAGGTCACACTGGAATACCTGGTGTCTAAGACGCTGGTTATTTTCTGACCGTCTCTTCACATCCTTTATACTTGGACATCAGAAAAGCAGAAGTCATTTGAACAATATTAAAAAATTATGTTTAAATACTCATTAGTCAATTCTGAGTTTGTAGCTAGGTCCTAACTAATAACCAAACTAATCCCTGTAAGTCACGTTGAAATGGTTTTGTTTTCTTTTAGGAGACACCAGGGCATCTTGACTCACCCTCTCACACTTTTCTGCTCTTGAAATCTTGTTGAAACAGGTTTCTGTTTTATTGGTGCTGCCTCTGTCTTCTGTGTGTTTCTCCAATGTTTTCAGCGAGATTGGGCTGGAACGTGTCTCCTCTCTTTCAGGATGCAGACTGTATCTTTTTGAACAAGGAAGAGCTGGAGGTGAAGGTGGATCTGTTAAGAAGGCAGTTGGAGTTGTTGAAATGTGTGTTTGAGGAGGTGAGTTTCTCTGGTCCGTTCCAGGAGTTTGGTGATGTTGCCTCATCCTTCAGGCGCTTCAAATTTCTACAGCTTGAAACCCCTCTTGGACATGTCTCATCCTAAGCCCTGAACACTTGAAAGCATGGAAGTACCGCGTTGATATAATATTAACATGATTATGCTGGAAATAGGGTGGTTCCCCCTTTCTTAATGCAGTGCCAGGTATGAACTGGCTGTGTCCTAACCCTACCCCTGCGAAAAGAGATGTGTCTGTCTCGTTACTCCGGATTGCAGTCGTCTGATTAGAGCTAAAGAAACTCCCAGCTTAATCCTGTCATTAACATCAGTAAAGCAGCTGAAGATGACAGGATACTGAGGGTTAAGTCACTCAAATTCCTTGCCCTTGATGTGGACAGAATTGCTGCAGGTCAGCGTGTAGGTCAGCAGCTGACATGTGGCAACTCATCGAGCTAGGGAGGATTTTCTGCTGAGCAACCTGAGGGACATTTCTTGACTTGTTATATCCACCAGCTGAGCAGTGTGGCTCTTTGTCCCAGCCCTTCCTTCACTACAAAGTCTGAGAATCGCTAACGACTGACTAAGCCATTCCCCAACCTGTAGGAACGCGCGCAGGTAGATCGCCAGCTATGCGACACTTCGGTCATCGTGAAAATGGACAACAACCGAGACCTGGACATGGAAAGCATCATCAAGAACGTTGAATGCTGGTACCAAGAAATAGCTCAGAAGAGCAAAGAAGAAGTTGATGCTTTCTACCAAACCAGGGTGAGTAAGAAGCTACCTGGGTGTCTGCCTGGCAACTGAACAGGCTGCAGGTCAAAAATAACAATTGTCTTGTTTCTTGATTCCAGTTTCAGGAGCTTCAGGATAAGAGAGGCAAGTATTGTGATGACCTGCAAAGCAACAAGTGTGAGATTTCAGAGCTAACCCGGATGATACAGAAGTTGCAGTGTGAGCTGGAGAACGTGAAGAAGCAGGTAGGAGAGGCCCAGAGGTGATGTTTCCAGAAAGGGGAATGTCTTGGATCACAGCTCAGATATGGGGGAAGATGATGACACATCGGCCTTTAGTAGACTTAAGACCTGCTCTAGGCTGTAGTTGGAAAGCGTATTGTTGAAAAGTGGATAGAGAGAAGGGACGCTGGTGGGGTTTTTTCCTGTTTGCAATTGGAAGAGCAGACTAATCCAAAACCAGAATGTCCAGGAATTAGGAAACAAAGCCTTGAAGACACCTGCACTGTTATCCTCACCTCTGACAGGTCTCCTGCCTGCAAACCTCCATTTGTGACGTTGAGCAGCGTGGGGACTGTGCCCTCAAAGATGCCCGGGAGAAGCATGTTGAGCTGCAGAATGCCCTCCAGAAGGCCAAGGATGAGCTGGCTGGCATGCTGCGGGATTACCAGGAGCTGCTGAACGTCAAACTGGCCCTGGATATCGAGATTGCGACATATAAGACTCTGCTGGAGGGTGAAGAGAGCAGGTGGGTGACAGACACCTTGTCCCTTTTCTCCTGTATATCGGAGGCCAGAACGATTCCAGCTCCCAAGTGAATTTTGCAGCTCCAGGATGCTCCCAGGCTCACAGGAACTGGGGCTGGAGAGATGGCTGGAGGCCATACAGGCCACCCTTGTGCCAGCAAAACAGTTCCTGTCCTAGGGATAGTCAGATGTGTTACAACAAGGGATTAAGCGGGGTGGATGTATGGCTGGAAGTTATGAGTAATGTCAGATTTCTAGATGTGCATGCGACTGGTTAATAGGATAATGTGCATTTCTCTTCTCTCCCCTAACAGGATATGTGTGGGGAACCCAGTGAGCGTGTGTAAGTAACCTGAAGATTTTAAACCATGAGGGTTTCTCATTTTAGGAAAGGCAGTTTACAGAACAGCGTTATCTGTCTGCCCCAGCTCCCTCTGCCTCCCTTTTCCATTTCAACCCAGGCTGATGTTGAAGGTTTAGTCCCAGAAATCTTAAATAACTCTGAATTTCAAAAAAACCCCCAGCTTTTGGATGGAGGGGGGGTGGGGAAGGTCAAGTTCATGACCCTTTTCTACTCTTGGAGGCAACAGCAAGCTGTCTCGGTGAACCCACCAGGCAGTGCACCGATGTGCATCGAACCTGGGAAAGAACATGCCACCAGCCAGATCAGCAACGTGGGAACTGGGAGGATCTGTGAGGGGATGTGTTGGGACACGGGGAAGGAGTTGGAAGGAGCTGGGGCTCAGATACATTGGACAAATCTAGAGGAAATCAGGTTTGGTTGGTTTTGTCACTCATGAAACAACTTGCCTCGCAAGAGTCTTCCAGTTTTCCTCTCTAAACAATTAATCCTGTGGGCTGTCTTGCAGCTGTGGTCAGCAGCGGCTACAATATCCCCGATGACTGCGGGATGCTGGCAGCAAACGCGGCTGCGTGTGGCTACGGCTCCCTGGGGAGACGGTCCGGACGGCACAGCTCCCCAAATGGAGGATTCAGCTCCCGGAGCGCTGGGATCCACCCCAAAAGAGTCATTAGCTCGGTGGCCAAGCAATGTGTCCCAGAGGTGTATTGTCAAGCTGGAGGAGTCAACTGTAAAAATGGGGGATTCAGCTCCCGGAGCGGGGGGTACCCAGCCCGCACTGTCATCAGCACGGGAAATGGGGGCTTGAATGCTAGGATGGGGGCTTGCCAAGCCGCTGGGGTGGTCAGCTTCGGAAACCAAGGCTGCGTCGTCAGGCAGCTGGGAGGGTCTCCCGTCGTTGTTGCAAACAGCCCTGAAGTCGTGGGGTGCAACAACGGCGTGGTGGGGAACTACGGGGTTGTCAGAGACCCGTGCGTCGTTCCGTAGGGCCATCAGCTGGGGAGGTGGCACAGCCAGCATCGTTGGAGAGCAACGCTTAAGACGCGTATGTCCTACCACCGAGATGATGCAGGATAGTTTCTCTACCCGCTAGTAGCGATATTTGTCACCAAGCCCATTCCCACATTTATTAGCATCAGCTATACACCCCACCAAGTTACGTTTTCAGAGTCCCCAACCCTAAAGACACATCTGGCAAGCTTCTCCAGCAGGTGCTCAGCGCAGTATTATTTCTCTGAGTTTATACTGTCTAGATTATCACAGCTTTAAGGGTTTGCTTGTTGCGCTGCCTCCTCTCTCTGGCTTTCCCCGTAGCGAGTAGATTCATTAACAATGTTCTTCCTTACAAGACACCTCTTTTTCTTCCAGCTCCTCCCAAAGCATTTCAGAAAAGAGTGATGATTTAACTTTTCCAGGAGGCACTGCAAAGAGCACGCTCCCTTTTTTTTTCTTTCTTTTTTTTTTTTTTTTTGTGTGTGTCAAAGAAGAAACCCTGAGCTGCAAATTTGAGCTTAAATTTTAAACAAGGCAATTTCAAATTTCAAAGCACCTGCTAGTTACGCTGCAGCCATAGGCTTTTTGTGGAATTTGCTTACAGACGAATACGTAGTACTTTCATTTGCTTCTGCATGTTAGGGGTGGCTAGTTCAAAGCGTGCTGATTTTTAGAAGAGCTCACCCCCCCATCCCTACCCCCAAAATGCCAAGGGAAGTTATTGGTGCATAAATCGTCTGAGTTGACATCTTGTACTCATGTGAACAGAGCTTCTCTCATCGACTGCTCAAACTTCCCAGCTTCTCACTGCGCCTTCAATAAACTGCATTGAAAGTACATGTGTTGTCTCTGAATTTTTCTATAGAGAGTACTTAAGGAAATTACAAAATGGGTGAAGTCTATGGGGGGAAGAAAGAACCAAGTAGATCTTTGGATTCTCTTCAGGCAGTTTGGAGCACGGTGGGACTCAGATGCCAGGAGAATCTAAAGGTGTTTTTTCTGTTTTATTTACCTCCTTACATCACATCACCTGTAAGATATTTTATAGCCCACGTACCAACCGATGTCAAAGATTGCCAAAAACCTCCACAGTAATTCTGAGCACTGTAAGATGTCCTTTACAACAAGTTGGCCGGTCTGCAGCTTCACTCACGGCTGCAACCTCAGAACAACGTATTTGTTTGATCCTTCCATGTCACAGCAGTTGAATGAAGACAGATGCCAACACTGACCTTCTGGGCTCCATGGTCTTGTGATCAGGGCCGTGCACTGCCAGAGTCGTACGTCTTTCAGACACAAAAACCTTTGCTTCAGTGGCATTAAGGCTGACAAAGTGTGACATTTACCTTGTATGACTTAAAAGGCAAAGGGATAAGTTACGAGACCTCTTGGCCGTAACGGGGTGGGATTGACTTTGTCTCTGTTTTGGTGTCTCCCATGTAGAGCCCAACATGTGAGCTGACTGCTGGGGGCTCATTTCATGGAAAGAAACCAACATTTCCATGGGGTGATTCATCTGACCAAACACAGCCACCTAATTTAGCATGAAATGCATCGAGCTCTAGACTCTACTGACTGCATCAATTAGATCTCTCCTGGCTCTGCAGGCAGCCCGGGGCAGGACTATTAGTGCAAATGGAGACATCACCATGCGAGACGCCTGCGTGTACTCAGACGAATACACCCTGCCTGTCATCCACCGGATCTGCAGACGCTATTATCACAGTGAATTTCTTCCTGTCTCCAGCACATGAAGAATTACAGGTCACACGGCACCACTAATCTCCTCGCTCTCACAGGGCAAAATTCTAATTGCAACCTAAAACCCAGTGAATATTAAAGACTAATGCAAGGAAGAAGATAAGCACCTTTGGGAAAGGGCATGAGAAGTTATTTCTATGCGAAGAGTAGAAGCTGTTTCATCTAACTTTGACCATCAACGTCAGACTGGTTAGGTGAGGTGGATAGTCCTCCACCTGAGCCCCTCTCTCAAACGAGGAAACCCAGTTCAGCAGTTCATTTTAAGTGGCTACAATTAGATGAGCTGGAGCCCACCTAGGCGGGTAATTTTGCATCTGAGCTTAATGCATTCACCACTTGCAAATGTAATTTGGAAAGAAGGCAAGCCCAATGCTTGGAGTCCCTGCTGAGACATTAGGCAGCTCCAGCTAATTACCCCAACGTCACCGATTCCCTGTGTGGTTTCACGATGTCACTCTGGGCTGTGGTCAGGCGGCGTGCGTAGGACGGCTGTCCAGGAACCGCTGTGACTCCAAGTCTGGGTCTTCCTTGTGGCTATGAGGAGGCATGGCTGTCCCTTGGCAATCCATAGCCAGAATGACTGGGTTTGGCTTTGTTTCAGAGGCCACTTTTTGTTGGGTTTTGCTGTTGCTAAAAAAAGATGGTTGCTTGAGTAAGAGGAGGTGGAGAAAGCCACAGCTTTGGGACCTGAGGTTGTCCTCACCAGCCGCTGCTGGTTGACTTGACCAGTTGGTCTTGCCCTTGCTTGATCTCCTTCCATGGCCTGGTGAAACAGGAACTGGCTTTGCATGACGTTCCCAGCCTCAAAGGGGTGAAAGCCCAGCAAGCCCCAGGTTTTCCAGAGCTTTCCCCTCCAGATCATTAAAGTCAGGACACTGAGGTATTCCCAGATAAGAGAAGACACAAGCCTGGGCTGTCGGTTGCAGTGCCTCATTCTCTTGCTTCAGGGGTGAACTGCAGGCAGGAGTCTAAAATAGCTTCCTAACATGAGCAAGGGTGACTTCTCCCATCCCAACGGAGGAAGCAGTAGGCGACTGCCTAATTTCAGTGGGAGAATAATTATCTTTTGCTGGACTGAATAATAGAGAGAAGAAAGGAAGATGATACTACCTCTCCCAAAACAAGGGTAGCTCCTTTCCTCCTCATGTTTGAGCCAACACCCAAATATTCTCAGCTATAATTTTAGCAAACCAAAGAGGAAAATGAAGGCTGCATTTATTTTTTCTCTATGGCTACAGCTGAACGGACTAGCTCTTAAGATTTTGTCACAGTAGCAAAAGGTTCTTCTCAAATGGTTTTCACACTATTCATTAAAGTTTGTATTACAAGCTCAGGAACATTTCCTGGTAAGTGATTGCTATTTTTCCTTCCCACTTCTTTTTTTTAATATCTTGAGGATTGTTGTGACTATTTTTTTTGCTCTTCTAATAGCAATAATCTTAGACAAACCGTTGTTTTACTTTGGGGAATTGGATTTTCTGTCAGTTAAAAATAACCGGAGAAAATCTTTTGATAATTGAGAAATGTTTCCATTCAGTTCATTTAGTAAAAATTATTAATAATTTAAAAATACCATTCCAATAATTTTATTCCATGAAATGTTTTGGTTTTGATCTTTTGGTTGACCAATACAAGCACTCCAAGCGAAAGCCTACCATGGTCAAGGAAATGAAGAAGCAAGTGGGAGGAAGCAAAGTCACCTAGACTAAGTGCGTGGTCCAGGTCTCCTCCATCATCCATGGGGACAGATGAGCAACTCAGAGGGTGCCCCTTCCAAAAACCAAACCTGTCTTGGGTGTGTTGCAAAAAGAGCAGTATGAAGACCGGGGTGACTCTACTCCTGCGTCAGGCAACCTCCTGCAAATACGTCACCACCCTTTATAGCCAGTGTTTTCCATTTCAACCATCCTGTCCAGGGTGGAAGGCTTCTGCCATAAATTCATCTTCAAAAAAGACAACCTTATCACACTGACCCGCTCAGCTTGAACTTAATTTACAGACTAGAAAGGGTGACTCACCTTCTCCTAAAGCATCTCTCTGCACTAAATACGCCAAGACAAGAACATGGGAAGAGGCTGAAGAGGTGGGACTCTTTCAGGAACAGAGAGAAAGTCATCTCCAAGAAAGTCATCTCCAAGAAAGTCATCTCCAAGAAAGTCATTTCCACAGTGAGTCCCTGCAGTACGAGGCAGAAGAGACGTCACAACCACAGCAATCAACTGAAAGAACACACTTCGCAGTAAATATTTGAACTGGTAATTAACCTGAGTGCAATACATTAAACAAGGGAATGTTCTCCGAGCCAAGATTGTCATTTAAGTTTTTTCACTTGCTCATTATTCTTTACGTGTCTGATAGTTACTACAATGTTTTTTCATGTCAAAAGCAGATAGCAAATGCCACTAGCCAAACAAAACCACGCAGGCTCGAAAGACATTTACCTCATCCAGCCATGTCCAACATAAGGGATACTTTCAAAGTCTGCCACTCGAAAAAAAAACTGCTCTGCCCCTTTCTTCTCTCTCTACCTGGAATGAGCTAAAGATGCTAGACCTCCACCATCTAGCATTGGATGATGGGTCTTTGAAGCCTTTTTAGCTCAGAAGCAGCAGAAAAGGCAAAAGCAAACTCATCCAGCCTTTGAATCAGTAGCAAGGGCAAGAAATTCGAACAACTGTGCTGGAACGAGAATCCTCTTTGGTCTCTGTGCACGCCTATGGAGACCTTGGTGGTGGACCACACACAGAGGATGCAGCGAGGGTGGAAGGGTGGAAGATGTGGAAGTACTTGCCATAGTTTTGGCTTTAAAGATCTCAGAGATTGCAGGGACCTCAGTGAATGTAGAAGGTTTGGAGTTTATAGCAGCAGAGGAGCTTGCAGGGTGAATCACAGTGATGGTGATCCCCATCCCACTCATTCTGCAAGCAGTGAAAACAGCCAAAGCATCAGCAGAGATGAAAGCTCCCGGCAATGGTACAGCTCTGGGGCTGAATCATCTGGGACTACGAAATACACAGATAAAGAAATCCCAGGAGCAAATCTGCCTGCTTTGCTGATAAGGTGGGAGCGGGAATTTTGCTTTATTCTGTGGTGAATTCCTTTCAGAGCCAAACTAGGAAGTCCCCAGCCACATCAGAAAGATATGGTTTGGAATATCCCACTTAAAATCAAATAAAAAAAAAAAATCAACTTGTGTAACTTCAGCTTTTTATCCTAGCTGTTAAAAAAAAAAAGTTTAAATAGCTCAGAATTTCCTGGAGGACAGAAGTTGCATTCTTGTGGCCTGATAAAGTGGATGTAGATTTATCGCATTTTTTCCCATTACTCAGGGAATCATTATCAGGGATCGTTTGCTTTTTTTTTTTTCTTCCTTCAGCTATCCAATTTTCAAGTTACGTATTCAGAAAGCACAGTGGTTTTATTTCCCCTTTCTGACCCCTGGACCAAATGAGATGGTCTAGCTCTCCTCCTGACAGATTGCTTTCTGTTCTTTAACGAACACATCATTTACTATAATTATTACTACATTGTTATTACTCCTAGCACAGAGAGGAGGCAGCTGAGTGGGGTGTTTCGTGGCTGCACAGATGGGAAATCCGAGGCCGTATTTTCAGCCCGAGGAAGCGGACAGACACTTTGCATGGCAGGTGGGAACAAACGATACCCAAAGAACCCGCCACAAAGCAGATTGTGGATAAATACAGGTAAGAAATTAGCCGGTAATTAGTTCCTCCTGTGAACACGCATTCCTTGCAGCCAGACGGCTCCACAACCCACATTTTATTCAAAAGCAAGTTGTTTCTTGTGATGTGGTCAATATTACTAACGGGAGGGAGGGGGAAGTTTTTAGTCTGAGATCTCACTTGAAAAGGGATGGATCAGGGTAGGAGCAAGATATTCTGGGCTTGTGGTCGGGGCTCAGTGTGTGGGTGGAGGATTCTTCACCTCCTTGAGTACAAGCAACAGGGGATCATGCTGGATCTTTCTTGCCCCTGCTTAATACAACTTCTTTCCTTTTAAGGTGATTTTAAGGGAAATCCCAGTTTTCTTTGGATGCTTCAACTCAGCTGCGCTAGAACAAAGTGAATGTTGGACCATTCCTTTTGGTGGCCAAACCAAACTTCCAGGTAAATTCTGATCTGGCTGTCCCCAAACATTTTTGGGGGTTCAAGGTTTCTCTTCTACATCAACAAAACCTTTTCAGGAGATCTGCTCTTCCCCAAACACAGGTCAACAGATTTAACTTTCCTTCTCCACTTTTTCTAGACTTGTGCCATTGAGGTGGCTCAAGGAAGCTCTTAAACGCAGACAACACGATGTGCAAGTCTGCGTAGAAGAAATGAAGGGAATCCAAACCCAACCCAGCCATGCAAACCAACTGGCTAGTTGAGTGTGAAGTGCTCGGTGTCTACATGCGACCGGTCCTGCGCCGGATCCCGAGGACCTGGACAGTGCACGCCGTGCCACGACAGTGCCGCGGGGCAGGGCGGGTTTGTTGAGGCAGGAGCTGGAATTGCTGAGATGGGTGTTTGAAGAGGTAGCAATTCCTCCCTTTCTGTCCGCAGGGAAATGCAGGTTGTGTTTTTTTTTTCCTGGAAACACCCTCATCTTTAACACAGCCCAGTTTGGTGTAGCGAGAGTTGGGTTTTGGAGCTGGTCCGTCTACTTATCCAACATATTCACTAATAGGAGTTATGTGCTAGTTGCATACGGGAGCAAAAATCCCACTGACATTCTTCAGGGCTCAGGTGCTACCTACGTGGGGAATCCTCTGTCTATACCCAATGCTTGTTGGCCATGGTCCAGTTCAGTAGGTGAATTTATCCTTTTTCAGGATTAAAGGAGGCTTGGTATATTCCTTAGTGATGAATCACTCCAGGTCAGGTTGTAGCTGCAGGATGAAGACTCACGTTATACAATTAGTTCTGCATTTCCCCAAAAGTGATGCAAATGAGGAGAATCGCTCCTGACTGCGGCTTTTTGCAACCTTTAGGCACAAGCTTTGCAACGCTTCTGTCACTGTGAAAATGGACAACGGTGGGACATAGGCACCGTCAGAAACCCCAGCACTGAACAGAGCTCAGAGCACAGCAGACATCAAGGTTTTGTACCATAAATGAAGGATCCATCAGCTACTGAATACCATTGCAAAGAGCAATTGCCAGCTCTGGAGGAGCCCAGATGATGACCTAGGACAGCATCTTAAACAGGACCTCTGCCAGCTTTCCTGAAATGGGCTATTTTGTACCACAGAAATTAAAATAACAATGTTATTAGGTGAAGAAAGCAGGCAGGTGGAAGGGTAAAGCATAAAAACCTTTTCCATTTTAAGGTGATCTTTCAGTTCTGGGGTCAAGGAAAGAGGATTCAGTGGAACTGAGAAACAGGGTCTGAACGTTCAGCATCCGAGACCTCCGGCTTTGGAGATGAGACTGTGAGCTTGCCCCACGGCGCTCTGCTTGTGACAGCGACAAAGGGTTTGGGTGGGAAGGAGGTGTTAAACCTCTGCAGAGCAACAGGCAATTACGCCCAACCCAGTAGCAATCTCATAAGCAACTGGTTCCCTTTATCATAGACTCTTGGAGTAACTTGAAAGAAGTCACTCAAAGGGGTTATGACGTTTTGGGGACAGGGCGCCTTGGGTGTTTGTCAGTCCTTAACTGGAATGAGGACAACGAAGCCGCAATTGTCATGCTCAGTAATTAAAGGGAAAGTCAAGCCATCCGTCTGTCCTTTGACAGGCAGCCTGTCTGCAGACGGATATTTGTGATGTTGAGCAGCGTTGTGACAGCGTTTGCAAAAACGCCTGGGAGAAAAAACACAAGGTGCTCTCTACGTTAAGCTGAGGAGGAGCTGGAAGGCCAGGTGTGCAATTATCAGGATGTCTTGAACACCAAGCTGGCTTTTGGTCACTGAGATTTCCATACGCAAGCCATTTCTGGCTGGAGAACAAGAGAGGCAGGTGCTTAACACTCCCTGGTATCACACGCAGCGCCCAGCAGGCAGATTAGCCCATAGGATATTCAATGAGAAAAAGCAACCACATAATAACTAGAACAAAGAAAATAACAAGGCAAAACACCCATGTGTGGATGTTGCTTCAAGAAATTACACCGGAGTTCCCCAAACGAATCTGCTCAGCGTGTGCATCCCCACCGAGCGGAGGAGGAGGATGGGCGCCTGATCCATTCGGGATCAGCCGGGTGCAGAGTTAAGAGCAGCTGTTAAATGAAATTTGTGAATCCCACTCCATGCAGTTTCTTCTGAAAGTTGCAGATTTGCCTAATAATGTATTTTCTTTTATCCTCTAACAGAGTATGGCCAGGGAGTCCTGTGGGAAAGGACATACAGCTGTGAAAAATGTATGAATCACAGGAAGATTTTCCTCTTTTCCATTTCTCTGTGCTGTTTCTGGCTTGCCTTTCCAACTACTGAGCGCTGGGTTTTCTTGGCAGCTTAGGTTCCCAAGTCCGATGTAACAGACGGTGATAGTGGCCCAGCTGGATTTCAAACTCAGTATGGACACATCTGTGGCCATGGAAGAAAAGAGTTTCCTAAAACTGGAGCTTTAGGTCAAGAAGTGAAGGAATCCACCTCAGAAACACAGTGAAATCAAAGCCTGACTTTGCATCTCGGAAGGCATGGTGATCCCGCACGCTGGAGGACATAGCTACGGCAGAGAAGCGTTCAGTTTTGGCAGGAGGGATTATACCAGTCCAGAGGTATAATCGTTGCCGTTGCTTGCCTTTATCTCCCTGAATGTGTGGTTTGCTAGCAATTCAGAGAGTTAATCTCTGGAAATGGAGGTTACAACCCTCTAGGCTTGCTGAGCTGGGGAAATCAAGACTGCGGTGCCCGATGTTTCAGCTGGCTGCTCTCCAGGGCCGACAGCACTGGGGCTTTAGGTAACTTCGGAGCAGGTTTTTTTTTTTTCTGAGTATTAGGGCTGTGATGAATGGAAGTTGGTTGCCAGTTCCTCTAGGACAAATACTGCTCTTCATCTCTAGTTAACCCGGTGGAGACAACCATAATACAGAGCTCATCCACCAAGCTGCTACCTCTGGAGTGACACATCGCGAGTTTTTTTGCATGTTGGTGGCAAAATGAATCACAAAAGTGACTCCAACCATTCATTAAGATAATAGGTATGTCCTCTAGAAGCTATGCCTTCTGTAATCTCCTTAATCGGAGTGTCCATCTCCAAAGCTTAATGAATAGGTGCTCATAAACGCAGCATTGTTATTTCTCCTGGTTCGTATTTGTCCTTTTATTTTGCTGAGGCTGGCAGCTGCGTACAGATACCACCTCTGCTCTTGGACCATGTCCCCACGGCCCTGCAAAAGTGTCACTCCTTGTCTCCAGGTTCTCCTGCACTGATGACTTTAGAAAACAAGCTTTTGCTTGATGATACCAAGCCCTCTCACTGACTATTCATGGAGCCCATGCCTCTAGCTTCAGCTTGGTGATGGCTTTTTAGGTAGCTGAATTCAGGTAAGAGGACTCCCACGCTAGAAGTGGTTTTACTCTTTTATGTTATCTTGCCCGCCAAGTCATTTTTACAAGGCCAGTAATAGGGTTTGCTCTCTAATGAACATCTCTCCTTGTCCCTCTCTGCAGAGCGATGCATTTTAATTCAACGTGGTGCACAGAGACCGTACTGCTGATAAAAGCTCTGTGTTCTCTGCTCTGCTGCCAATAAACTACACGCAACGTTTGTGCGCTGTCTCGGCTTCATTTTTTATTTTTAAGAAACCCGTTCATAAGTTTGCAAAATTAACTTTATGAACCACACGCACTGAACAGCTACTTTCTATGGTCATTATTATATGTATTTACGTGCACAGACAGACATAGACCTATCGATGGGAACTAGTTGAAATTCAGTAGTTGAATTTCCCTCCTCCCACACTCTCCCCTTTCACTCCGCTGCTGGAGGGCATCTCTGGAGTCCCTGGCTGGCTCAGTGCATGAAGGAACATGCTTTCTGGTTAAAAAAGTCTGTATCATAGAAGAGAAGAGACAACCGTCCCGTGAAACTGCACAGCAGTATTTCCAGCCTCAAAACCCGCTGTGGTTCTCATGGCTGCTTTTCACAAGGATCGCCCATCTTTCCCCAGAACAAACACTTTCAGGGCAAACCTTGTGCCCTTGGCTCGTGGTTGCTCTCCCTCTGCAGCGGCAATTCCCAGTGCTTAGTCCTGGCTGTTGTGTTTTCATCATGATGCTGTCATACCAATTCCACCCCATTACTCGGAGCCCTCAGAGTCCATCGGGCCCCGGGTGTTAGCACAAGGTTGGCCAGATGACGCAGAGGTGCCTTACAAATGCCTGTGCAGAAGAGGAAGGTTTCAAAGGAAGGGGGTGGACACCTGCGGTGTTGGGTACGAAACCTATTTGTCTCTTGCAAAATAAGATGGTAAATAAGAACTATGAGGGAGAGTTTCTCAGCTTAGGTCACCTGGTAACACCATCGAAATGGAGATTTTAAAAAAAAAACAAACCCAGACAGGTTGCTTTGTGCTGCTGCTGGCACCCTGCCGACTGCAGTCAACATCCAGAAGTCACAGGAGCTCTCTCTGCAAGGCGCACACAGCTCTGCATCCATCGCCCAGGTTTTCCACCACACGAATAAAGAACTGCCCAGAATATGACAAAGTTGCCCCGAATGAAGCACCTGGATTTGCTGTCAGGGTGTGCGTTTACGGTGGACGCAGGCAGGGCAGACACCCAGCGCGGGTGCGTGAGTAGGTAGCTCTCCATGTTCCTTCCATGAGACATCGCTTTTGGGAGTGATATTCTCTTCTACTTCGCTTGCTGCCATGATGGCCCAACATCTTCTCACCCATACTGGTGACGTGACCGACATCGGGTCACCCATAATTTATTATTGCCCAGCAGAAAGACTGCAGGAGGAGGGTAAAGGTTTTGGCAAGGTCTTATCTAGCAGCACTGCAAATGCAGATGGTGCATATGAGCAGTGACCACTGGTGCTCCAGGAATGGCCTGGAAGGAACCTCAGGAATTATCTTGTTCATCTTTTTGCCCCAAAGCAGTATAAATAGCCAGGGACAAGCCAGGCTGAGGGTGAACAGCTACCGTGGAGCAAGGCTACTGGGAGGAAAACAAGGTGCCCGGTGGCGATGGAAGGAGCCCAGACCATCATCTTCATCCCGGTCCCCACAAATCCACGATCTGCTTTGATGTGGGAGCAGAATCAAGCTGCAGTTAAGAGACCAGGAACAGCTACCTTTGGAGGGCTGGACCCAGGAAACCAGAGGGAGACGTCTCAGGGCCCTCATTAACCATTTTAATGGTGACTTCGCGGTCCCTTTCGCAAGGAGCCACAAAAACTGCAAAGCCTGCAGGGAGGGAGGGAGAGCAGGAGCGCGGCCAAGCCCTGCCAACCCCGTTTTCTCAGGAGAGGGTCTTCAAAAGCGGTTTTCTTACTGGGAGAAAGCAGACTTGGATGGCTGGGTTGTTACAGCTGGAATCGTAACAGGAGGCTGGAAAACCCCCTAGGCTCTCCTTATCTGCACGGATCGCTTAACAGGTCCCAATTTAGTATGGTGCTTAAGCAGAATTAATTTACCTTAATGCAGCTGGGTACATGTAAATCTCAAAGGCATAAGTCTCATGGAAGCCACCAAAGTTTGAGGCATATTTAGGGTCAAGGACCTCAGGGGCTTCCCCAGTAAATCTGGGTGTAAGCTGTTGCTTTAAAGCTTTGCTGAATCCCGTCAGCCTGGAAACAGCGGTTTCATCTCATCCCTGTGAAGAGGAAGGCTGGTCCCTTTCTACAGCTTTTCAAACACTATCTGACCTGCGATCAGCCCAGACGAAGCACGGACACATGAAGAAGGTGTCTACGAAGAAGGCATTTGCATCTGACCTGAGCCAGTGCTGTGCATGTGCGCGGCCGATGAAACAAAAGCGATCGCGATCCTTCTCCTCAGAAGTCCCAATCACGTCAGAGTGCTTGCTCCTCTGAAGCTGATGTAACCGGTGCTCAGGGCTTCCACCACGTGTCGGCAAACCGGCTTTGTGAAAGCTCAGCAGATGGAAACCACAAGCGCTGCCCTGAACCATCTCCCTCTGATGTGCAAGGCTGGGCACCTGGGAGAAGCCACTTCTTAGGGCTGCGAGGAGGAGCCCGAGGTTGAAGCGCAGGTTTGTTGCTTTCGATCCGTGGGGAAACAGCCTGGCAGCACGTCGTACTTAAGAAGGGACCTCAAAGCTCGCAGCCGATGGAGGAACATGGATGGTTGTCCCATGAGAGGCATTTTTCCCTGCTTTCCTACAAGACCGCGGGCTCGGAGGGTCTCCAGCCCTCACATGGTGCGTGTATCACCCGTGCGGCTCCCGGCACGCTGCAGTGGGTGGCTGAGCAGAGATATGGAGGATAGCAGGGACCTGAACTGAACCAGATCCGCATTCCTCACAGCTGGAAAAACCAGCAGGTGGCTACCCTCAAGGATGAAGGGCCGTGTCTTTCCTGTCCTGAAAAGGAGCTGGAGTCTCTCTCTGTGCTCCGGTCGGGCAGCAGAGCTGGGGGCAGTGGCTGCTCCTGGTCACCGTCCCCGATGCCTCGTCTCAGCGAGCAGGGCTGAGGCACGCAGAAAGCAGGATTACAGCCACTTGTGCCAGTGATTTGACAGCCTGGCTTCGCCCTGGTTTTCAGCTTGCCCATTGTTATGCCCATCTAGAAGAGTTCATGAAAGTCACGTTGTATGGACCTACCTAAAGGCTAAGTGATGCTTCAGCACATCCATAAATGCCTCGTTCCCAGGCAGTGCTCCAGGTGTGGCTTCAGACCAGACACCCAACTGTCCTCTACAATGCTCGCACCAACACTTCAGCACAAAATCAAATAAATTTCCAAAATATTTTCCCTTTTCACTTACTAGCAAGAGCTCCCGCTGCTTGGATTACCTCGGGCAGAGTGACATGATGGACTCGGTGCCCAAAAGCTCGTCTGCTTTGTCCACAAATGAAAGTTCATCTCATTGCAAGACGTGCGTCCTAATACACCGGGACCATTGCAGCTACAACAGAACTACTGCATGATTATAATTGCATATAGTATTTTATAGTTCATTTCAACCCATTATGAGATCTATTAAAAAAAAAATAAATTGTAAGATCTTTACCTGAAGAGACTCCACAAATATTCTAAGTCATCCTAATTCCTTTGCATTATTTTTAATTCAGGACAACCTATTTCAAGTTTACAATAGCATTGATGAGGAGTCCTCCCAGAACCAGTTAATTTTGCCCCAGCACAAGATGCAAAGACTTCTTAGGGCAAGCTATGCAACCACTTGTGATTCTGTGATTAGACTCCTTTGTTAAGGCAAAAAAGGAACTTTATTTGTTTCCAAGCAAATTCAAAAAACTTTTAAAGAATTTTAATTAAGACGGTATGGTACCTTCTCATTAACAGATATTACTAGAATATTTTAATGCCAAGTAGGTGTGTCACAGAAATACAAGTAAAAAAAAGTTCACTCCGGCTAACATTTCTCAACCTGTTTGTAACACTTCGCTTCACTTCTTTGTTGCATCTCCGGCTATCGCTTGCGTGACTTTGCCATGTGCGCCGGTCACATCACACCCAGATACTAAACACAATTATCACCTTCCCTAGGCACATAACTCGGCAATAAATCGCCATCCGCAGCGAAGCGTTTCCCAGAAATACCTTATCTTCAATCCCATCTATTCTAAGGGGCACACGAAGCCCAGCTGGACCAGTGCCCTGACTTCACGTGCATGAACCCCCCAATTTGCCAGAGCATCCGCCCCATGACCAAATTTATCCTCGGCACCATCTCGCTCGGTTCATCCTCCATTGATACGGAAACCACCAACCCCAACCTGCTCCGCTTATCAGCACCCCAGCCGGCAAACACGGCCGCAACTGAGTCGCCTATGAGAGCCATAGCCGTACCCGCGAGAGGAAGAAATGCATGCTTACGGGAACGGTCCCGACAACGTCGGTGCTGTGCTTTGATGGATACGCCTTCCTTCGCTCCTATCGCCACTGGTCATTGCTCAAGAGCCAGCCCTGAGTTGGCGAGGGACCCTGGAAGAGGCGGCATCGCCACGACATTTTTGCAGGAGGTCCTGAAACATAATTAAATGCTGTGGTGAAACCAAACCGTAAACAAGTCATGAATAAAAACCCCTTGAATTATTTTGCTAAACTATAATTACACAATAAGGAAGCAGATTAATTAAGTAAAATATAAGTCCTGAAACTGAAGCTTGCAAGCAAAGCAGTTTATTTTAATTTCCACATTATTTCATATGAGATAGAAGTGTTTGCTGTGGGTTTAAAATGTTGGAAGCCATTCCTTGCTGCCAGGCAGGCCAAACCCAGTGGATAAATTAAATTTTTGCATCTCAGGCACCTCCTGAAATGTATATAAAGAGAAGGGCTCTGCCTCAGAGAAGCTAAAGGAGATCTCCTTCTTTCACTCCCTGCTCCTCTCTCGCTCTTCTGCTCTGCCGTTACCGCTTCACCTCCCGTCTCCCCCAGCCACCATGAGTCGACAGTGTTACACCTCCAGCTCTCTCCTGGGAAGACGGGGCTTCTCCTCCGCCTCTGCGATCTGCGGCCTCGGCAGGGGCAACAGCAGCTCGGCCTCCGTCTGCCAGCCGGTGGGA
>NW_009613892.1:35588-41851 GCF_000690535.1 Cariama cristata
TTCTTGGGTGGGCAGCGGCCGCAGCGGGGTCTACGGCGGTGCCGGCGTCGGACGATGCGGCGTGGCTTACGGCGGAGGCCGCTTTGGCGTGGGCACGGTCGTGGGGTTTGGTAACTGCGGAAGCTACGGGGGCCTGGGCAGCTACAGAGGTCTTGGGGACGGCGTGGCTATCGGAGGCTACAGCGGCGGCATTGGCATCGGCCTCGGCGGAGGTAGATCCGAAGGGATTCGGGGCGTCAGCATCCACCCGGAGCTCCTCAAGCCCCTCTGCGTGGGGGTCGACCCCGAGGAGTGCCAAGTGCGGACCCATGAGAAAGAGCAGATTAAGAACCTCAACAACCAGTTCGCCTGCTTCATCGACAAGGTGAGACCCCGCTTCCCTCCGGGCAGGCCGTCTGTCTCACCTCTCTAGGCTCTGATGGATGGGTTGTCTCCAGAGAGACATCGTTGGCAGCTCTTTATTTCTCCTGGCACCCTGATATTGTAAACGTTTCTGACGGACCATGGTGGTCCTCAGCTGGAGACTGTTTGGATTTAAGCCTTTCACCAAGGCAACCGCACCGGTATTTTACCTTTCGATGGTCACCAATCTGCTAAATAGCTAAATCAGGAACGGCTCCAGGGATACGGGAAGTCAAAGCCTGTGAGAGAAGGGATGGAGACACAGAAATGCGAAAAGGCAAAACCAGGAGGTTTTATTACAAATGTATAATCTGACATTGCCATAGTACCTCTATAAACTCCAAAGGACTTTTCCATTTTTAAAATAGTTTGTGTGCTACATCAGGGAGATGTAGAAAGATAGATGTCTAGCTAAAATGAGATGAACAACTTTAACTTCTCTGTCCCCCAACTCTGTGAATGAAATGAATTGGTGATTTCCTGAACAGATGTAATTTATCATTGTTTTCTTAGCTAAGCCTAAGGGTTTCAGTCCTGTTTAGAGATGTGTTATAGGAAACGATTTTTTTCAAACGGCAGAGAAACCTTTGCTCTGTCTGATCTTGATTTTCCTTGAGAGTTGTTAAACCAAACCCAGGTAAGCAGAGCAACCCCGCTTCCTCCCATTTGAAAAATGACTTATTCATGATCCATAAAGGCTCTCAAGTACTAGAGAGCTCTTTAATCTAGATGTGAAAGGCATGATAAATATCTGCGATTAGAGTTTAAATCAGATACATTCAAATGAGATCCTGGATGGAGCTTTTAGTGCCGCGAAAGACTCGTTGCTGTACTCAGCCCATCAGGGGAGGCAGCGGATCCTCCATCAGCCAGTCGTCACGGGGGACGAGCTGGTGTTTGGTTGAGCTGAGCTTTGGTCAATCAGAGGATTGGCCTCAACACAGAGCGAAAGCACCGATGTTGTTCAGCCTCTGATAGGAGTCCTGGGTGGGACCGGGTTTAACTCAGAGAAGATGCTGGTCTCACTCAGGCTGCTGAGAAACCAGCACTTAACCATTTGCATTTCTGATTTTATTTTTACTTTGTCTTTTTGGAAGTGGAGAAACCCAAAGCGTCTTTGCTTGGGACAAGGCATGACTCTTGCATCTCTTGCTTCTCCAGGTCCGGCTGCTGGAGCAGCAGAACAAGGTGCTGACCACCAAATGGGAGCTGCTGCAGCAGTACGTCCTCCCAGCATCCAGGAGAAACCTGGAGCCCGTTTTTGAGAACTTCATCTGCAACTTGAGGAAGCAGCTGGAGTGTGTGCTGGGGGAGCGAGAGAGGCTGGAAAATGAGGAGCGGTGCCTCAGGGACCTGGTTCAAGAGTACAAGTGCAAGTAAGTAGTACGCAGAGAGAAGCCACGTACCGGGGTGTTTGTTGGTCCGAGCGGTGTTTCTGAACGTGAAGCCAATGCAATTGCACTGGATGGGTCCAAAAACTGGGGTACGGGGAGGGAGCAGGGCAGGGCACACCAGTACTGGACTGGTTTCCTGTACCAGGGTCCCACTGCTGCACCTCAGGTGCTGGTGATGGACTGGGAGAGCTCTTCAACCGCTGTGTTTCCTTAGGGAGAGGGACGGGGAACCACTTTTCCTCTCCCTAATGCTCCTGTACACCACCGTGGTTTGCCATATCAAATCTCCCACACCATCTGCGCCTGTGGTTCCCCCCAGACCTCATGTCCCCAGTGCCACCCCTTCCCACAAAACCCTCAGCCTATTTGTCTTATCCACACCATCTCCATTGGGGTTCATTCTCTCTTCCCAGAGGGAACTGGTTTTTTTTTAAATCTAAGCTGCAGATATTCCTTAATAGCTCCCCATGTGCTCTGCTAAGCCATGAACCGGGACACTTGGTGGTTGGTGGTATACAGCAGAGGATCAAAGAATAATCCTTTCTCCAGAGATCTTACAGTCAAGCATCTCAGACATTTTTTCTCGCTGAGCCACCACCAAGGAGGTCGGACTCATAGAATCATCTTGTGAAAGTTCTTCTAGGTCCCAATTACTCGGTTGTTAAGCACTGGCTTTCCTTCCCATTGCACCTGGGAGTTTCAAAGGTTGCCCAAGCTCCTGACCTCCTTTGGGGCGTTTTGGCCGCAGTCTCCCCATAAAGGACTCAGAGCAGAGTCCTGGATGCTTCAGAAAAACATCACACAAAGCAGCAGGGCTAGACAAAGCAATCCAAGCCTTCGGCTGAGGTACGGGGTTTTGCATTCCTAGTGGTTTGGCCTGATTTACTGCCATGTCACTCCAGCCACCCATACTGCTGGCGTGGACTATTTAAAACTGCTGAACAAAGCCCGGTGGGGAGGAAAGAAACAGCAACAAAGCAAAAATCAAAAAAGGAGGTACAAAGCGAATAGGGAGAGGCTCTGGTTTTAATCATGCTTCCCTTGGGTGTTGGGGACGGGATCCTCGGGGCTCAGCATCCCACCCTTCTCCTTTCCTCCTGCAGATATGAAGATGAGATCAACAAGCGCACGGCTGCGGAGAACGAGTTTGTGGTCCTCAAGAAGGTGAGTCAGGCTAGGGACAACGCCGGCGAGACCAGCTGAGAGTGGGCAAAACCTGGGCGTGGGACCAGGGAGAGAAATGGGGAGTCCTGACACCATGACATTGCCCAAGTCCTCAAAACAGAGGCAACCCAATGGATTTGGAGAACCCCTATCAGGTTGCAAGCACATAGAACGCAAACCCAATAGTCTCAAGGGCTGGAAATCGTGAGGTTTCCTCCAAATCTGACAGAAAATGTGGGCTTTGCCACAGTCCTTGATTCTTCACCTCTTTTCACCAAATACCCGGTGTTTCTCCAGGATGTGGACTGTCTCTACCTGACCAAGGAGGAGCTGGAGGTGAGAGTGGGTCTCCTGCGGCAGCAGCTGGAGTTCCTGAAGTGCATCTACGCCGAGGTAAGAGCTCCCGGCTCCCCGCCTGCTGTCCCAGGGACGATGCATCATCCGCTGTCCCCCCCAACTAAATGCAGGGAAAGGTGTCTTTTCTGAAAAATCCTCAATTGCATCCCAAAAATCTATATCTCTTTGTGGGTATTTGATACCAACACTATGGCACACACTTTGGGAAGGCAAAGGGCGTTCTTCGGTGTCTCCTATATCGCTGGCTGCAAAGGGAGGGATCTTTTGCATGAAAAAGCCCCTCAAATTCTAATCCAAACCATCCCTGGGAACCCCAGGAACATCTCACTCTTCAAAAACCCAAATATTTTTAGCACTTTACTTTTTAAGCTACATTAGACCAAATATTTTGGTGAAAGTAACACTTTTGTCGAAAATGTAGCAAGTTTTTAACAAAACACACAGGGGACTCTTTGTGTTAGCCCATTTTCTAGCCAAACACCTCCCAGCTCTCTGTAGGTGACGGGGCCCAAAGCACTCACCCCTGAGGGATTCACAGCCCAGAAAAATGCTGACACAGTCAGAAACGCCGAGTTGCAGCGAAGCGAGTTGCTCCACTAGCATTCCCCACCCTTCCTTAGGGAACCACATGCAGCAATCCCATATTGTGCCACCAAAACAGGTCCCAGCAGTCAGCTCTTGCTGGAAACCAGTCACCCACCTGGAGAACCCCATGCTCTAGTTGGGTGTTAATCATCGAATCATTACGGTTGGAAGAGACCTCAAAGATCATCAAGTCCAACCGTTAATGGGAGAACCTCCCCCAACCCTCCATCTTCTCACCAGACCCCTTTTTGCCAGGGGTACCTGCCCACCTGGCGTGGGCTCGTTGAGGGAAGGGGACTGACGTGCGATGGATCTTGCAGGAGAGAGCTCAGCTGGATTGCCAGCTGTGTGACACCTCCGTCATCGTGCAAATGGACAACAGCCGAGACCTGGACATGGAGGGCATCATCAAAAGTGTTGAGTGCTGCTACGAGGAGATTGCCCAGAAGAGCAAGGCTGAAGTGGAGGCTTTCTACCAAACCAGAGTGAGTATTCACACCACCAGCACAGGTGGCAATGAAATCCCTTGGCCAACAAAACTCTGAGGACCATTTCTGTCCTCCACGACGCAAGATAACCCCACCCTGCAGTGTGCATGCACTGTAGTTTGCTAAAGAAAGTCATGCCCCCTCCAAAAAAAACCAACCCAGGCTTAAAACTGTGGTTTGAGACTTTTCTGTAAAAACAGAACGCAGCAGATCACCGTGTTGCTTCAGAGAGGTCTCCTCTCTGCACCATTCCCTTCCCAAAGGGTGAATGCTTGGGACCTACCCAGGACTGTTGCCTTGTCTGGGCTGAGGTCATGTCTGGGTCCTTCCCCTCGAGCACCAATGTCAGCGCGGTTCCAGAGTTGCCACCTTCCCTGGAAGGGGTGATTCAGGCGACGTTAATGTCATCCTCTTCCCTTGCAATAGCTGGAGGAGCTCCACAGCAGCAGGGGCAAGTTCTGCGACGACCTGAGAAACAACCAGAGCGAGATAGCTGAGCTGAACCGGATGATCCAGAAGCTGCAGTGTGAGTCGGATAACGTGAAGAAACAGGTAGGACAAAGGGTTGAATGCTGCGTGGGCAGTGGGGCAACTTCTCCAGCAAAGGGCTTCATCCTCACCAGCTCCCAGCTTGCTGAGCTGCAAAGAACCCCTCCAACCCAGCCTAAGCCTGGATTTGTAGCCTCTCATCTGCTGTCAATACACAAAGAAGTAGATTTATTTCTCACTTAGCAAAGAAACAGCAGCCATTTGGCTTGGCTATAACAGAAATAGTGTTTGCCGTATGCTTCCTACCGGGGTGCAGCCAACAGGTCCCCTCCCCTTCACCCCAAATAGTTTGGCCATCACGTGTCCAACCTAAATCTCTGGGAGTTCCTAGCTGAGAAACAAGGGGGGGTACATAAGCAATCCTGCGGAGATGCCTTTTAGTATCACCTCCGGCCACCCTCTTGCCCGTTACTGTCCATAGATCGCAGCTCTGCAGACGGCCATCTGCGACGCCGAGCAGCGGGGCGACTGCGCCCTCAAAGATGCTCGGCAGAAGCTGATCGACCTGCAGACTGCACTGCAGCAAGCCAAGGACAAGATGGCATGCTTGCTGAGGGACTACCAGGAGCTGCTGAACGTCAAGCTGGCCCTGGACATTGAGATTGCCACTTACAGGACGCTGTTGGAAGGAGAAGAGAGCAGGTAGGAGCATCCCCGGCTGCACCTTGTAATGACAGCTGGTGAAACCCAACAGGAGGAGAGAGAGGCAGTGAGAAATGCTGGGTGGACACAGCTCCCCAGGGGCACAGAGGGAAGCATCACCCCTTTTTTCTCCCCATGGGTGCAGAGGGGACCATTGCCCCTTTTTCTCCCCATAGGAGCAGAGGGGAGCATCACCCCTTTTCTCCCCACGGGTGCAGAGGGGACCATTGCCCCTGTTTCCTCCTCATCCTCCCACGGCAGCAGGATCGCAGCGCCCTGAGCACGCTGCAGTCAGATCCCCTGCTTGCGGGACAAAAAGAGGATGGGATATTAAGGCGTCTGTGGGATTTGGGGATCCAACCCCGCAGTGTTTCCGTGGGGAATTTGTGCTAGCCCCTCACACCTGGGTGCACAGAAGAGCCCGAGTTTCTAAGGAGGCAGTGGCTGGGCAGCACCTCTGTTTGCTTGCGTGTTTGAGGAATATTTCCCTAAATACATCTTTGAGACTTTTCTTTTCTTAACAGGATATGTACCGGCAACCCTGTGAGCGTAGGTAAGCTAATGAAGCATTCCCTTAATTTTCTTACATGTAAGCTTATAATTTTCCTTATAAGCTGGGTTTTAGCTGCTCCGGGAGTGACTGAGCCTGTTTTTCTCCCACAGCTGTGGTCAGTGGCGGGGG
>NW_009613892.1:41922-55940 GCF_000690535.1 Cariama cristata
GCTTAGGGGTGGTCTCCTCCTTCGGTGGCGGCGGCGCCGGCTTTAGCACCCGGAGCGTAGATTGCCTCCCCAGGGTGGGGGGTGGATTTGGGGCGAGGAGCGCGGTGAGCTGCGTGGGGAGAGAAGTCATCTCCGGTACGGAGGGGGTTCAGTGTACCACCGGCGTGGGCAACCTGGGGAACGTCGTGTGTGCCGGCGTGGAGCAGTGCAGCCCGGGAGCCGTCATCATTCCCGGGCCAGGGGTCTGTGGCACCGGGAACAGGTACAGCACAGCTGTACGCGTGGTCAGAACAACCCGGTAGAGCCTGGAGGGCGATGACACATCATATTTTCAAATAATCAGCATTTCTGCAATAAAACAGTATTCCCCTTCCTTCTGACACCTATAGGGATCACACAACCATGCGCTGCCCGTGCCCACACAATTAGGCTAGTCGCTCTGCCAAAAACTCTTTGCATGATCAAAACCCACCTTCTCTTGCATGTCCGTCTTGGGGGGGAAACTCACCCCCACGGTCTCAGCCAGGTGAGATTTTCATTTCAGCGAGGCCATACCTGTCTTCACACAGCATCTTGGCTTTTAAACCAGTCTTCTCTGCTTGACCCCTTTTCAGCAGGGATTTTCTTTCCTTAACGCAGCTATTGCAAAAGGATGAAAAATTCGGTCATTCCCAACTTCAGAAAGAGAAGCCACATTTTAATTGTCCGAGATGAAGCTGCAGCTATTATTTAACTTCTTTAATGACACCAGAAAATCCAATTTTTCCTGCTTACGAGAGGGTTGGTAATGCTTATGTAAATTGGTCCAAGTTGCTACACAAGGTTTGGTAGAGCAGATTTTAATTACATGCCGACGAGCACCTTATATTTCTGTAGTTAAATGCATGAGTTGTTTTTCCTGTGTGTGTACTAGATAGACGGATTTAATGCTTTTTATGTGTAAGTGAACAGAGTCGATTATCCTTCGCTTACTCCAAACTTTCAGCTGTACCTTCAATAAACTACATGCATAATTCACGCTTCGCTTCCCGGGTTTTATTTCCCTCCCTGATATTACAAAAGCATAGAGATTTTCGCCAACGTGAATCTCCAGATGGGCAGTGTTGGTAGCTTGCAAGAAGTGGAGTTTTAGCAAAGGGTTTTTTGAGACTTTGTCTGCTCTCCTTCCTGATGCACTTTTGCATACCTTTATTCCAGCCAGAGATTAGCATGGCCACAAGGAAGGCTGGAAATGGAGCGTAAAGCGGGATATTTAACCGCTCGTGGGATGCGCGGCTCCCTTGGGATCTCTCGCACCGTCTGGGATCTCTGGAGGCAGAACAAAAAAGCAGCCAGGTCCTTGTTTAAAGAAATCGGTGAGAACCAGCTCAGGGAGTAACAAAAAGAAAATAATCCCACACCCCACCCCTGAAACCCTCTCACAAGAGTAGGCTAATTTTAAAAGAAAGCAAGAGAAATACCTTCCCCAAACACAGCATCAGGGCCTTTCTCCTTCAAACGCCCCGCTTGCCTGAAAACAGATGAACTTACACCAAGAGCAGAGTCTGTAGGATGTGCCAGGATGTACCAAGAGATGTGCCTGGGCATCCCCCGCCAGCCTCCCTTGCAGGGAGGGAAAATCCCTCTCCCATCATTTTAGGAGACTGGGATTTGGGTGAGATCAGGTTGCCCCTTCCCTTTTCTCTGCGAGGGTCCCCAGTTTCAAAGGGACAGTGACTCGCTGAAAGGTCCCTATAACGCGGCTGGGAAGGGCTTGCCATGGCACCACTCATCACAGCCGGATGCGCAGCTGGATGCCGGGAAAACCAACTGGCCCTGCCGGCTTCTTCTTTCCCACGGCTCACCTGGGCGCAGCCGAAAGCCCCCGAGACAACTTCACCCTGAATTGCCCTTTGGAGAAATCTGTCTCTCCTCTCCCAGTCTGGAAGCAGCACAGGGTGTGGGCAGGTTAATTTACCCCATGAAAGCTCCACCAGGGACCAGGCGTTGTAATTTATACCCCAACGTCCCACTCCGCTTCCCAGACCTCACTCACGGCTTGTCTGCCCCAAACCCCTCCATGGCTGGAGGATGAGTTCCCCCATCCCGCCAGGCTCCGTCTGTCCACGCTGGCGTGACGGTGATGAACCCGGCACCGGTTGAGCATCCGTCTCTGCTCCTCTCCCGGTACAGAGGCTGTGCCAAGCGTGGTGGATTCAGGCTCCCCATGACTGCAGTGCTTTTCTGATGGAAAGCAAGATGGTTTATTGGACAGGATCAGCAGGTAGCAGATCACTAATTATTTTTTAATAAATGACCTTCCTTAGCAACACTGTCTGGGCTGGGGCAGTGTGAAAGCCAAATGGATCAGCCCTTGTTGAGAAGGCAAAACCCACCCACCTAAAGAGGATGTTTTTCAAAATGGTTATCCTCATCTTTTCTGTCTCAATACATATAACTCAGACTTCATCTCGTTTGTATGTAAATAACCAGCAGAAACACCCAAATAGAAGCTTCCAGTGCCCCAACAGCTCCTAATTTATGTTGATCACCTTCCAGCAAAACAATACCTGCCACCAAAAACCAGCCAGCTCCCCAGGGTACCAAAGCAGCCCAGCAGCTCCTGCATTTCTGGGAGACTACCTTTAACCATCCCTGCCCTTCTCAACCCTGGAATATTGCAAAACCCATGTTTTCTGCTGCCTGCTTGAAGGTGTTCATATAGAGCAGGCTATTTTGGAGAGAAAAGAGGTCAGGAGCATGTTTTTTGGGGCAGTTCGGAGGCCAAATTCTGCTCGGTGTCACTCTGGACATGCCCCTTGGTAGATCGATAGAGTCTGGTAGAGTTGATCCAAATGGACAGATGCAAAAAGCTGCATCTGCCTCCGGCTATGGAGCCCACAAACCTCAGCTCCTCCACACAATAAACGAGCCCGGTGAAGAAATGGTGCATTTTTCACCCAGGCTTTGCATCGCTCACATACCTTGTGGACAGTGGGCTGAAGGAAGAAGAAGAGTGTGGGAGCCTATAATGACAATTCCCTCTTTCTTGTTGGCAGCCCCACCTTTAATCCCATTATATTCATTCAGCTCTAATATCTGATCCGAACCCGTTTGTCAGCTTCAGGACAATCTGCCTTTACTGGGGTCAAGAAAGCATGAAGACAATCTCATTTTCCCATCGCACTCGGGCTTTGAATTTTATGCAAACAACCATTGCAATAGATGTTCATGAATTTCAAGCGACATCCCAGGCAGATTCAGACCAACATTTTCCAAAGAGAGGCAAGCCGACCTGTACCAACTGGGAATTTCACCCTGCAATGGGAAATTCTATTTGAGTGACCCAGCCCTCCTGGTTTGAGCCTGCCTGGCAGCATTTCTCCAAGGATAATCAGATATTTGGTCTTCTGTATTCGGCAGAACACGAAGCACCTGCTTAATCTTTCTTCCAGAGATGCCAGTGGGATTTTAGCTCATACTTCATGGTTTCGTAGCACTGGGGCACATGAATGTATTTTGAAGGGCATGTAGAGTCCTGTCCTGCAAATACGTTTAAGCTCCAGTCATGCGCTCAGCACGGGCAATGCCACCAGGACAGCAACACGCTGAAACCGAACCGAGCTCTTAAATACAAAGAACAAAATAAATGTTGCACTTCCACAAAATCTGAGATGCCAGAAAATGTCGCCACACCCTATTGAATTTGCTCTTTTTTTTCCACAAGGACTCCAGGAAGTAAAATAAAGAGAATTTGTGGGAGTATTTTTCATGCTGGTTAAATCTTTGCTTTTGGCAACATTTTGAACGGAAAGGTTCAAAGGTTTTTAAAAGAAATCACAGCTGTAAAGAGCTAGAAACTCAAGACTGATTACATCTTAATGTTAACATGTAAATAATACCATTCCAGAAAGCTGGGCAAAGTGTTTTTCAGAAAATCTGCCTCCTTCATCGAAATGTTTTTGAGCTCAAGATGAAAACGCATCGATCACATCATCAGTTGGTGGAGACATGGCAATGGCAGCCTCTGGGTGGGATGGAGCTATCCTCTGCAGATGCCGGTACCTCTAGAAAGGAAGCCTAGGAAACCTGCCATAAACTAAATACCCGATACTGAATGGCCAAAACTGGAGGTGACATTTAAATACAGCGTCTCAGAGAAAAATCATGGATCAGGATCTCTTTGCGCTAGTCAGCTCAAAAAGACGGTCTCTGCCTAACCGGCGCGAACAGGCACCCTGGATAAATTAGAGCCCTGAAAGAGATGTCAGGCTTCATGAACATCACACCCGCACTCTGCCTTCAGGTGAAGAAGTCCTCTGAAATATTTTTGTTCAGGTTTAGCCAATTTATTCTCACCGCCTTTCACTCATGCTAACACAGAGGACTCTCCACTAAGCTCTATCTGCTGATCTACTGCACCTTAGAAGTAGCACAGGGGTATCTGGGTAGCTATTTCTCTTTTTCCACCCTTTTTTATTCCTTTTCTTTTGCTTCGCAGCTAGGAAATAAAATAAGACATCTCTGCAAGCATACAGAGGCTTTGCACTAAGGCTGAGCTCTCCCTGCCCAAAATCAGGGAGTTAGGTAACTCTTCTAGCTGAGCAGATTCACACCGGCTCCCAGAGGTGTGTTTGAGTGCAATCAGTGTTTAACAAGTTGCAATGAGACAGCTGGCTGCCTGGCACGTCAAAACCATGAAGGCACTAAATTGATCGCTGGACTTCCATGCAACCAAGCCCAGATCCCCAGAAGGATAAAAAGGGCATCCCGCACTCCCTTCCATCGGAGAGTTGCACTCTCTCCGTTTGCTGCTTCTCGCCGGCGCCGGGCTGGTTTTCTTCTGCTGCAATGAACCGGCAAACTTACAGCATGAGAGCGGGAGGTGGAGGCAGATCTTACAGCACTGCCTCAGCTATTATTCCAAGCGGCAACAGAGCTGGCTTTAGTTCGATGTCTGTGGCACGATCTGGAGGAGGTGGAGGTGGTGGTGGTTTTGGAAGGCTCATCGGAGGAGGTGGTGGTGGTGGTGGTGGCGGTTTTGGCAGCAGGAGCCTCTACAACCTTGGTGGTAGCAAGAGGATATCCATCGGTGTTGGAAGTAGCTTCCGAGCTGCTTTTGGGAGTGGGGCTGGTGGTGGCTATGGGTCTGGCCTAGGAGGTGGTGGTGGTGGTGGCTGTGGACTTGGTGGTGGTGGAGCTAGTGGCAGCCTTGGACTTGGTCTTGGTGGTGGAGGTGGTGGATACGGCTTTGGTGGAGGTGCTGGTGGGTTTGGCTTTGGTGGTGGACAAGGAGGTGGTGGAGGGTTTGGCTTTGGTGGAGTAGGGGGGCTGGGAGGATTCAGTGGAGGGCTGGGTGGTGGCCGGAACCCAGTGGCATTTGGTGGTGGCCCACCTGGAGTCGGTACAATCCAAGAAGTGACTGTCAATCAGAGTCTCCTGGCACCCCTGAACCTGGAGATAGATCCAAACATCCATCAGGTGCGAAAAGATGAGAAGGAGCAAATCAAGACCCTCAACAACAAGTTTGCTTCTTTCATTGACAAGGTGAGACTTCATCAAGTGCTGTGGAATCGTCATAGAGAGGGAGCAAGACAGCCTTGTAGCTAGAAAAATATGACTTCGTAGATCTACAGTCTATCGCGTATTTCCTATCTGCATGTCTTCGTTAAGGTAATCAAAAAAGAACATTCTTCTAAAGAGTTACAAGGAAAAAAAGTGGACTAGAAACTAGCAATAAGAGGATTAGATCCAGTTTTTGTGCCTGAGAAATAAGATACACTAGCTCAAATGGAGTAAGCCTGTTTCAGGTCCAGCTCTAGCTGCTTAACCCAGCTCTCTCTGTGGGGCACCACAGCAGACTCGTTAGTCCTTATTGCTTTATTGCCTGCAAGCCAAAGTCCTTTTTATATTGACTCAACTTAAGTCCTTCCTTGGCTTTTACTTGGGTAAATACGTAGCATATATGAGCAAGAGGAAAGGCAATTAAGTACTTGCCTTTTAACCTGTAGTACTCAGACCTTAGCTTTAATGAAGGAAGACAAATATCTTTCACAAAGAAAGAAAAACCAAAGGATGGTAAAGAAAGCAAGTGACAAAAGAGCTGAACCCACATTTTCTAATGATTGCTCATTGGCTTGCTAAATTAAATTCTCTCTAAAGAGAAAATCCACTGAGGGCAGATTTTGCTTGGCCCTAGATAATCTGGAGGATATTCACAGCTGGATTTAATACTCTTGGTTTGGGATTTCCTTGGTTTGTGCCATGCATCGGTCCCAGCTACTGATTATCGGCCATCAGCACGCTCACAGGTATCTTCGGCTAAAGCCTCTTCTGCTTCCCAATGCCCAGGTTCGCTTCCTGGAGCAGCAGAACAAGGTGCTTGAGACCAAATGGACCCTCCTGCAGGACCAGGGTCAAAAAAACAACTCAGGCAAAAACAACCTGGACCCGCTCTTTGAGGCTTACATCAACAACTTGAAACGGCAGCTGGCCAACCTGCTCAACGAGAGGGGACGCATGGACGGGGAGCTGAAGAACATGCAAGACCTCGTTGAGGATTTCAAGAACAAGTGAGTGCCTGTTAGCGGCACCTCCAGGCACCCTGGGGTGAAACGGGATGCAAATGGTTCAGCTTAGCGTTAGGCAGTAGGATTAATCTCACTTTAAATTCAGCTTTCTGAAAGTCAAACATCTACCCTGAGATTATCAAACTTCCTACAGCAAAGGGAAAAGAAGTATCTCCAGCCTGTGCTCTAGCCCGTAACACAGTACCTAACTAATCCCCCTTTAATACACCACTCCTGTGAGGTATCTCCCCCTGCAGAACCCTCATCTTCCTCGGCAGCAGCAGGAAGGTGGTCCATCAGCATTTTTCCAATCAGGAAAATGCAGACTCAGCCAGGACACAACTTGTGATGATTCTTGCGAAGGAAAATCATCTAAACCAGCCTTACTCTCCTTGTTCCATCTGCATTATGTCAAAATGCCATTTCAAGCCTGGGCTCAGGAGGTTGATTTGGAAATGCCATACCCAGCCCAGATAACCTTGCAGTCCTACCTGTACAACTCCTCTGCTTACCGAGGTACGGTCCAGCACGTCTTTCCCTTTATCCCTGCAGATATGAAGAAGAAATCAACCGACGCACAGCAGCGGAGAATGAATTTGTGGTGCTGAAGAAGGTGGGTGAGACTGGAGGTGTTAGGGATGCTGAGGTAACCTTTGTACAGGCTGAGAATGTCCGAAAGGATGGGAGATCTCAAGGAGCTGCATCCTCATCCTTTCCAAGCTGCCATTTGGATTGTGGGTTTGGGGGAAAGGAATAGAGGGGCTTGGAGGATGGAAGTAAATTCTTGTCCCACTCCTATCCCACAACATACACACATGCTTGCCCGGGCAAAAGAGACTATGTAGAAACAAAGACGGTCAATAGTGCCAAGAATCCCAGGTACCAAGGCCAAATGGCCTGCATCCCCCTCCTTACCCACTAACAAAGTTACAAGCGGTGCTTCTTTTGGCCAAGAGACGTCCTCTTGATGCTCTTCCAGGGCAGCGTCTCCAGTCAGGCAGCACCACTGCAGCAGTGAAAGGGGCAACCTCATCTCCAGGCTGGGCCAGCTCTTGGCTGAGCTAAAGAGGAGGTACCAGGTGCTGCAGGTGTCCCCGTGCCTGCTCTTTTCCAGGATGTGGATGCCGCTTACATGAATAAGGTGGAGCTGGAGGCCAAGGTGGATGCCCTGACCGATGAACTCAGTTTCCTCCGAGCCCTCTATGATGCGGTAGGACACACTCCTCCCCTGATTTCTGTCCCGTTGTCACCCCCGGGATGGTGACAGCCATCATTCGTGGCATTTGAAAAGGTAAGTGCAGCTGGCCGGGATCCTCTGTGCTTTCTCGCAGGAGCTGGCTCAGATCAGTGCCCAAGTGTCCGACACCGCTGTCATTCTGTCAATGGACAACAACCGGGACCTGGACCTCAGCAGCATCATAGCTGAAGTCAAAGCTCAGTACGAAGACATTGCCAACAGGAGCCGGGCTGAGGCGGAGGCTTGGTACCAAACCAAGGTGAACCATTGATGGATGGATGCATTTCTGGGGAATATGACTGCTGTCCCTACATAAGGCTGTTTGAGCCACATCTTGTCCACCTGGACATCTCAGATGGTTTACTTTTCCTTCTGAACCTCAGTTTGAGGAGCTGCAGGCCACGGCTGGGAGGCACGGGGACGACCTGCGTAACACAAAGGGGGAAATCTCGGAGCTCAACCGGCTGATCCAGAGGATCCGGTCAGAGATAGAGAACACGAGGAACCAGGTAGGAATGGCAAAAGGAGCCCCCAGAGCCCTGTTCTGTGGTCCCTTAGCACCGCAGCTCTGCTTTGCTGACAGGGGACTTTAGCAGCCACAGAGTTCGACGTACCTTATTAAACGTGTGAATTCCCTCCTGAAAAGGGTACCACGCTGCAACACGTATTAAATCATTCTTGCCAGGCTGGCTTTTCAACTCCAGCAATGTTAGCTATGGGTGAATGACCTCAGTCATAACTTTTTTTTATTAACATCTCAACCAGAATGGTTTTGCTCCTTGGGTGACTCTTACCCAAAATGAAAAGCAGCATTTAGGAGTCCTAATCCCTCCCCTTGCAGTGTGCCACCCTCCAGACAGCCATCGGAGACTCTGAGGAGCGTGGGGAGCTGGCCCTCAAAGATGCCAAGGCAAAGATGCTTGACTTGGAAGATGCTCTGCAGAAAGCCAAAGCTGACATGGCTCGGCAGCTCCGTGAGTACCAGGAGCTCATGAACGTCAAGCTGGCCCTGGACATCGAGATTGCGACCTATAGAAAGCTGCTGGAAGGAGAGGAGAGCAGGTAGGAGCAAAATCCTTGCAGGAATAACAGCGACTATTGCTTTGCCCCTGCCAGCAATTCGTCCCCCTGCCTTTCTCCTTCATTTTGCTCTAACGTCCCCTCTATCTGCCCTCCAACAGGTTGAGCGGAGAGGGACTCAACCCCATCAGCTACTGTAAGTATCACAGTGCTTGTCTTGCTTTGGGCCCTTTGGGAGTAGAGGCTGTGAGAAACCTTGGGAAAAGGGAGGTTTTGCCCAATATCAGATGTTTGGAGCCCTCCATCAGCATTAGTGGCTTGCACAGGGGATAGAAGTTGGGTTCAAGTCCTGTGGGTCATGGTCCTGATGATGGTGCTTTCTGGAATTGGGTGATGGCCAAGCAGATGTCCAACCTTCTGGCTGCTTTTTCTTGCAGCTGTCATCAGCTCCAGCTCTGGCATGACTGGTGGAGCTGGGTTAGGAGGAGGATTTGGTGGACTGAGCCTAAGCGGAGGAGGTGGAGGAAGCGGCTTTGGTCTTGGAGGAGGTGGAGGAAGCGGCTTCGGTCTTGGAGGAGGCGGTGGAAGCGGTTTTGGTCTTGGAGGAGGCAGTGGAAGTGGCTTCGGTCTTGGAGGCGGCGGCGGTGGTGGAGGCTACAGCTTTGGAAGCGGAGGAGGACTTGGACTCGGGGGTGGTGGTGGTCTTGGAGGTGGATTTGGAGGAGGCAGTGGCCTCAGCGGTCTTGGCCACGGAGGAGGTGGCGGCAGCGGTCTGAGCACCAGCGGAGGGAATTTCAGCTCTGGAAGTGCAAAAGGCACCAACCCAGGTGTGAAAATCGTCTCCAAAACCTCCTCCAGCAAAAAGAGCATAAAAAGCCAAAGCCTGAAGAATGCTACACAGCCCGAGTAAAACCAAGACCAGACCCTCCTCAAAACCATCGCTCCCACATTGCTCCCGCATTACTCCTGTATCGCTCCTGCACACCGCCATCCCCTCCACCCACCTCTGTCCCAGCTCCTCGCGCCGTAGCTCTTAAGCATTTGGATCACAGTTCAAGAAAAGCAGCGGAGCACATGTCAACCGGATCTCTCAAAGTACCCGAAACAGGATTAAAAGGAAAACACGGGCCTAAGTGATTTTTCTGAATGGGGAATTGTTTTTTTTGTTTGTTTGTTTGCTTTGAACGAGGCTGAGGAGCTTGTTTGTAATTGTGGCTAGTTGACAGCCGTCAGCTAAGGCAGATCAAATAGCGGTGAAGATGCAACAACTTGGGTTTTTAGCTTGGTTCTGGCCCACAGAAGCACAGGGATGGGCTGGGAACCGGGCTTCAGTTCAGCCCACTTTGTCTTCACTGCTGGGATGAACCAAACTCACTCCTCCAAGTTAAGCAACTCATCTTTATCAGAAATGTGGGTTATTTTTCTGCTATGTAGAAATACCGCAGGAGGTTGCTGAAAGATCCCAGGCAGTGGTTTGCAAGTGTGCGGCCCCTCTTAAAATATCCCTTGTTATGGGAGCACAGAGCCTGTTAGAAGTCGCTTCTGTGTCACTTGAGTGCTATGGAAAAAAAAATTAAAAAAAAAAATCCCTCTTTTCTCCATTCATGGCCAAGCTTTGAAAAACATATTTCTTCCAGATGTGCTGAGCATCGCAGCTGTGCAAAGTCAGCCACATGAGCCTGGCCAGTGGTCCAGAGCATAACATTAGGAAAGCAATCTGAGATACCTCCATCTGAAAAGTACCAGCCACAGGGATGTGGAGTCAACTTGCAATGAGCTTATCTCAAAGGAAACCCAAACTACTCTTCCATTCCTGTCCTTTCTCGTCTTCAATGCAAGTTTGCCCATAGTGGCACCTTATGCGTATTCTCGTGGGTGTATTTTGTCAGAGAAGCCATCAGTGACCGATACAAAGCATATGGAAAAGGGCTTGTTTTCTAAATGACAGGATTTTAAAAATTCTCAATAATAACCGAGGCAGAGCAAGATCGATGTTCGCAGTTAAACTGGGTTGCTGTCCTATCTCATGCTAGGTTTTGCTGGAATGCCTTTAAAAAAAAAAAAAAAAAGCCCAAACCATCCAACAGTCCAAGTCTGGCTGACCTTGACCTTTCTCACTGCCTTGGTAGCAGCAGTCGAGGTGAAAGTCTGAGACGGTGAAAATTACACTGAAAAAACTGCCTGAAGGGCCATGCCCACACTGCTCCTGGGGTTATTTCAGCATCTCCACTGTGTGTGGCTTTCTCTGCCAAAAGACAGAGATTTGGTAAACTGAGAAGTGCAGTCGGGTTTCAGCTCGGCACATGGGAAATGAGGCAATCGGGAGCAGGAGCCCAAAGGTACCCCAGTGCCCAAAATCCACTTTCCCCTTTCTGATGGAATTTACCCCTCTAGCCTTCCACTCTGTCTTTTTACTTTTGTGAAAGTATCATTAAAAAAAGAAAATTGCAGCTTTTTATACTTCAATGATAGTGATATGACGCTGTGTTTTCCTTCCTCTCTCTTATTGGAATGTGTTCAATAAAACTGGATTCTAATTTATTTGTTCCTACATATTTTTCTTCTAAACCAGAACCAGCAGCATGAAATAGTCCCAAGTTTCAGCAGAGTGAGTTGGAGGGGGCTTTTTGCTTTACTTTGGGGGAAAAGTTTCAAAATTCTGATAAAATTGTAATGAAAAGCTTGAAATCAGTTGATCTAAAACAAAGTGAAGAATCAGAGAAAAGAGGAGGAGGAGGAGGAGGGTGGGGGTTTATCCATTAAGTGACCAAAAAAATTAATCCCTGTTCATTTCTTAATATATGATTTGGGTTAATCCAAAAGCCTTTCTTCCATGGAAGGGAGGGTTTTGCACAGCTCTGCTAGCTCGGTTAAAACCCCAGTATTTAATTTTTGCTTTCTTAAAAAGACACAGCAAAACTAAGCGTATACAGGGCTCTGGGGGAGGATTTTTTCAGGATGATCTAGCTTGAGGATGGGTTTTGGTGAGCTGGAGCACAGCAACTCCCCAACTGATACAGGTATTTTGGTCAGCCGTCATTGCAAAAGGAGAATAAAAAAGAAAAAAGGAGTTTTTTTAAAAAAAACCCAAACCCAACCCTCAGACAAACACTCACACCTTATTGCATTTCAAAGAGTCAGACGCTTCGCTCTTCCCTGACCTCTCAACATCCCGGCTTTACGTAACTCGGCGCAGTAAATGGGAAAGAGCAAGCAAATACACGAAAGCCCAGCAGGTTTAGAGGAGACGCTCACAATCACTGCAGCAAGACCTCACTGAAACCCAGATGCACCGAAACACGGGAGCATCAAATCTCTCTTCACCCAGAAAATCAAAGGAGCCGCAGCAAGAAAGGCCAAAGTCCAGGGACAAAACCCAACTCCTCGGTCCCTGCTGTCGCAGAGGATGTTGCAGACAGACAGACCAAAAATTAGTGAAGGTTAAAAATAAACTCTGAGTCACCTCGATTTCTGTACACACCTGTGCAAAGGCTGAATTACACCGCACAGGTGCGAGGAACTAATACAGCTAATGACAACCTAACCTTAAAAGTTTTGAATGTCTTTCTTCCAGCCTGTGCTGGAAAAAAAAAAGCAAATAACAGAGTCTAAAAGTGGCGCTCACAGGCAGCTGAGCTCCTGCAAACATCTCGGCCGGCCCCATTCCTCCTCCCTTTGCTCTGCATCCCCGGCAGTGCCCTCACCCTCCAGGCAACCCCTCTGTAGCAAATCCTGCCTCCCAAATTGCCACCCTCTCTACAGGCAACCTTCTTCTCGGAGGGGGCAAACCCAGCTTTAGGAGGACGGCACATGTCAGCAACACAAACCAAGCAAGGAAACTGTGCGGGACTGAGAGATTCTGCCAGAATTTTCCTCGTTTTGGTGCCTAAAACCATCATTTGCTTTACTCTTCCAAAGCCTTTGTAATATTCTACTTAATTACCGTTGTCTGCAGCAACAGGCTTTCCTAGAAGAGCTGGGGAGGTAATGACTGCCTTCGACATGAATCCTTTCTCTTTGCTTTAATTAAAACATTTGCAGCCTGTGCTCTGGTTCCCAGGTGTGACTTTGCATAGCTCTTTGGAAGTCAAAGGCCTGGCCCCCATCCACAGGATCTGGCACACATGGGCCAATTCACATCTGCAGGCTTAGAGAAGCAAATCTCCATACATCTGCCATGTTTATAACACAATTTATTTATTTCCAGTATCAGCGTAACCCCAGTGGTGTTATTATTGAGGTTACCTGCTGCTGTGCATCACCTATGAAATGGGGGGGGGGTCGTTGCTTCTGGATGCGCGAGCCTGGGTGCAGTTTTCCCTGTGAAACTTTGGTGTTTCCAGCACCTAGGAGGTTCCCACATCTCCACTCCCGAGGTGAGAGCACCCTCTCGCTACCGCCCAGCCATCTCCCTTTAGTGCCTTGCAACAGCCCGTCCAAGGATTGGCTTCCCGATAGCTCTTGCCCGAAGGCGCTGCGGGTGCTGGTGACTCAGGCGATTGGCAATGAACAGCGACAGGAGCGCTTGCAGGAGATGATGGTTGCAAGCGCTGACTTTTTCTGATTGCAATGAGGAAAAAAAAAAAACAAAACACAACACAAAACAAAACAAAAAACCCAACCTTCTGCTCTTTCAAGTTCCCAGACAGAGAAAACAGCGGTTGGAAACACATCAACAGAGACAAGCTATGAGATGCAGCAGATAGCCTTAAGCTGCTCATTTTGGATTAAGCGCCTGTACTTGTTGCTCACGTAGCCAATTTCGAGAATCTTTTTGATTTAGCTGCTCAGGGTTTCGTCTCTCCGCCCTGCACTATTATTTTAGCTGACGTACAACCCGGCCGAGGTGGGCAGCCCTCGCGGCACAAGGACGCAGCTGGGCACACTCCGGTTTGCAAAGTATTTTGGGTGGGAGGGAGAGGAATCTCTTCTCTTATAACCTGTGTCCAGCTCTTCATGGGTACAAGAGAAGAGGTCCCCAGCTCTCCTCCCTTTACACCATCCTAAAGCATGACCCAGTCTCATCATGGGGGGTTGAAGGTCCTGGACAAGAGGTCACCCAAGATCAAGAGGCAAAGGCAATTTTAGAAAAATTTCCCAAAGGAGTGATCAGGGTGGGAGGGAGCTGGAAGAAAAGTGGGTGAATTCCCCTTCACAGAACGTCTTGGAGAGCCAGCAGGGATGTGGGGACCGCTGGTTAAATACGGGGCGGG
>NW_009613892.1:55971-62943 GCF_000690535.1 Cariama cristata
GGGGGGAAAGTGATAAAACCACCACTTCACAGGGAGCTTTCGAACCCTGAACCTGACAAGGAGATTCAAAAGAGCGATCGATCATTTCCAGGATCTTTTTAATAACTGTTTTATAAGTCTCGTAGTTCTATTTAGTGTAATTTGAAGTTATTTTGGAAAAGGGATTTACTTGCTGTTTTTGAGAGCCACGCTAAGTAATTTCTCCATTTCCCTTGCAATGAGGGGAGATGATGTTTTGGCAAAATTGCAGAAAATACTGCCAGGAGACAACTTCCACTCAGCTCATCTCTGCAAACCCGTGACCATTTAGATCCCTTTTCCAAAAGAAATCAAAAGAGCTGTGCTGATAAGTAAACCCGCCTTCAGCCCCAGCTTTCCAAAGCCACCAACAGGACACACACGCTCAGTCCCAGAGCTGGCAGCCTTGGAGAAGCCCCTATTGACGCTGCCCTGTTTGCTGCGCGACGCGTTAAACCCAAAAATTCAGCTGGCAAAAAGCTTCAGCGCAAGGAACCTCACTCAAGCGAGTGAGCCCTTGGCTCGCCAAAGGAAAACCGGCTCCCAGGGTCTCGGGAAAATCGTGTTGCATCCTGCCCCTGAGCTCAGACCTCATCGAGTCGTCCCATTCAATTCTAATTCCATGACTCAGAGCGGCAGGCTTTGGTAGAGGGGGGAGCTCCCTCACTCCGTTACTTTCTTGCCTGCAAACAATGCATTTTTCAGCGCCTCGCCGTAGCCTAGGTGTGTTTGACAAGGCAAGTTGCTGCAAGGCACGTCAAGTTCTGAATTCCCGTGCCAAGTTTTCCAAGCAGATAAAAGAGGAGGCTCCCAAGCTCTCCCATCACAGGGGTTTCTGTCTCCATTGCCCTCTGCTCTTTTCCTGCCGCGCAGCTTTTATTCACCAGCCTTTTTTTTTTTTTTTTTGCCCCCCTCTCCCGCTCTTTGCATTTCCAATTGAACAAGCCACCATGAGTCGGATCTCTTTCAGATCATCTACTGGAGGGGGCATGAGGGGCTTTAGCTCAGGCTCTGCTATCGTAGGAGGTGGCAGTGGTACCAGAAGCAGTTTTAGCTCCGTCTCTGTCTCCAGAGTTGGAGGAGGAAGAGCCGGAGGTGGAGGAGGCTTTGGAGCTGGTGGTGGTTTCGGCAGCAGAAGTCTCTATAACCTAGGTGGAAGCAAAAGAATTTCCTACAGCTCGGTCGGTGGAGGTCTACGGAGTGGAGCCGGTGGTGGATACGGCTTTGGTGGAGGAGCTGGCTTTGGTCTTGGCTATGGTGGTGGAGCAGGCGCTGGTTTTGGCTTAGGAGGAGTTGGTGGTGGTGGCGGCTATGGGCTGGGCAGTGGATTTGGGCTGGGAGGTCCCGGATTTGGTGGTCGAGGTGGCCCCGGGTTCCCTGTTTGCCCACCTGGTGGCATCCACGAAGTGACTGTCAACCAGAGCCTCCTGGCACCCCTCAAGCTGGATATTGACCCGGAAATCCAGAAGGTGCGAACACAGGAGCGGGAGCAGATCAAGACCCTCAACAACAAATTCGCCTCCTTCATCGACAAGGTGAGAGTTTGGTCTTAAACATCCAACCATGCATATTATCAGTTGCCTCGGGGGAAAAACTACAGGAGAAAACTTCGTTTGGATTTAGGAGCTTGCCTGAACTAACCCCAGCCAACAAACAGATGGGTTTGGCTGAAAACTAAGAACTGTCTTATATTTCCTCTTCACAAGGATGAGTTTTTCAGCACCTTATTTTATTGAAAAAATAAATCCCCTTCCTCCCTGTAAAAAACATCGCGGGAGGGGGCTGGACAAATCTTCTACTGGTTGTAAAATGGCAAAGCTCTACACAACTCAATGGAATAACAGCAGTTTAAACCAGGAAGGTGGGCTGAGCATCTACTGGGGGGAGAAACACCTCGAGTTGCAAATAAAGGTGTTTGGCCTGCTTAACAGTTCTAGAAAAATCTCGCTAAACATCTTAGCCGCTTCTGATACTTTTGAGAATCTGGTGTCCTAAATTAGGAAGATCCTAATAATTTCCCCCTGACTGCCCTAGCATCTCTTGACCTTTTCTTTCCGTGTTGAATGATCCCTCCTTTTCCCAGCAGCGGGCTTTTTTTTTAACACATTGTTCACATGGGCTTTTTTTTTCTCCCCAGGTGCGCTTTTTGGAGCAGCAGAACAAAGTGCTGGAGACCAAGTGGACTCTCCTCCAAGAGCAAGGTCACACAGTCACCAGGAAATCCCTGGAGCCCCTTTTTGAAGCCTACATCAACAACCTCAGACGGCAGCTAGACAGTCTTATGGGAGAGAGGGGACGGCTGGACTCTGAATTGAGGAACATGCAGGACATGGTGGAAGACTTTAAGAACAAGTAAGAAATCGTGCTCCGTAGCATAAACGATTAGCAGACGGGAAAATCAGGCCAGGCGGTTCATGCTGGCTGGTGCACACTTTGTGCTTGCGCTGGGTTCCTCTTCCAGTTTGCCAAATGAACGTATAAAAGCAAAACTTGGGTCTCAGAATTACTTCTAGTTATGTCAGATTTCTTATGTGCAGGATCAGCGTTTAGCACAGAATTCACGCGCCCGTGGGAAGTTGCTCCAGTGTAACGGAGGTCACGGTCTGATCCCTCGACTCTCCCAAAATAATACACCCAGAGACAGAAAAACGCATAACTGATGAGTATAATGAACATGCAAAAAGGGAACGAAACATAGCTATGAAGTGCCAGCTCCAAATTCCTCCATTTCTCTTTTTGCAAGGGAAATCCCAGCCTTTCCAGAGGGTCCCGGCAACCTGCGTGCGCTTGGCCTCGCTCGGCTCCGATCATGCAAAAGTTGCTCAGCTCTTTAGTCTGACGATTGCCAAAGAAAACGATTTCCCTTGGGAGGCAATTAATCCCATCCTGAGATAAGGTGTCCAGTGGACGTGGGATGAATCATTTTAAGGACACGCCTGTCGGTGTCTGCTGACTATAAGGGACATTTATGTGGTTTTTTTTTAAGGCGAGGCCGTTCATTTTTATTTGGCTGTAGTCTGGTGAGAACAATCTCTCCCTTATTGAACCAGATCTGGCCAAGTGCCTATTTGAGACAAACACCCTGGAGGCCTGAAATATGTTTATATTAGATAGTGAAGCATGCAAAGAGACAGATTTTTTTGGGGGGTGGGATGGGGAGACGGCAATTAAGAGCTGACAAGATGGACTGACACAGCTTCTGGTTGTACATGGGTGCATTTCAGGTCTCGATACGTATTATCGGCTTTTAGAAATACTGATCAGGCCAAAAATGTCAAATGATATTGTCTGGATTTTGGAGCTACTGCCTGGGGAAAAGAACACATTTTATTTCAAGTCTAGAGTTGGTTCCCTGTCCACTGGCTAATTTCCACTTCTTCCCATGTCCGCTCGGAGATCCATCTCAGGGATATCTCTGCCAATATTAGTTGGAGGACTGGCACGAACCTGCCTTTAAAATCCAGGTCTTTGCCTCAAGAGCCTACATGTTTTGCCTACTTTCCAGCTAAGCCCTGCCTTGATTATCTGATGACAGGATGTTGCTCAGAGCCATAAAAAGTTCCGCAGAAACATAATCTGAGGCATAACGACGTGCTCTTGCACAACTTTTTTTCTTTTTAATTAGATGCTGCAGCGGGTTATTCAGAGCCATTAGCATCATCAAAATATCAAATATCAAATAGTTACATTATTATGTATTTGTAGGCATTGCAATGAAGCTTTGTTGAAATCCTTTTGCATAACTTTGCTTTGGGCAAAGGTCACCAAGAATACCTGCTCCTGCTTCCTACCGAAATGGGCTCTGAATCTGCACACATTTATGTATGAGCTTGACTTTAAGGGCAGTGATTAAAAAAATCTGTTAATTTTAGCTGGGACAACTCACACGATGGAGTCTTGCAGGTTCAGAGTCACTAATCATTTGCTTTGCATCTGCTCTGGACTGCAAACAGGTGGGGAGTAAGGAGTATCACCGTGAGCCACAACTCATGATTTGGGACTGGAGTGGTCCCATGCTGGCTTTGCTCTTCATTTCCACCAAAACCCTCTCACTCTTTTATCCTAACAGATATGAAGATGAGATCAACCGGCGTACCGGTGCAGAGAACGAGTTTGTGGTCCTCAAGAAGGTGAGGGAACTGGGAGTCATGGGACGGACAATGAAATGAACTCGACATGCACAGAGTTCAAGCAAAGCTGATGGGAGCTGGGGTCCTCCAACCTCACGGTTGGGTCAGGCCATGATGTTGGCATATCTAGGAGCAAGTATGGGCTGGGTCCTCCTGAGGGCACGAATGGGCATAACCTTCTCCACGCCGATGGAGCTGCCCTGTTTTCTGAAGACAGCTCCTCTGGTTACAGTTGCAAACCATCTGGCCTCTTGTGGCTCAGTTCAACTCTGTCTCTTGTCATATCCCCACGAGTCAGAGCTTTGCCTTCTGCCCAAGAAACTCGCTCTGGCTCACAGTAAATGTCCAACATTACATCAAAAAAACCCCCAACCAACCTCGATCATAGCAATATTAAAACAAGCATAAAGAATAACAGACCTGGAGGCAGACAGATGGTCCCACCGGTGTCCTGAAGCCCCTTTGGCTTGTGGTTTCATCAGAAGTCTTTGGTTTTCTTTTCTTTAGGATGTGGATGGCGCTTATATGAACAAGGTCGAGCTGCAGGCCAAAGCAGACGCGCTGGCAGATGAAATTAACTTCCTGAGAGCTCTCTACGAAGCGGTAAGCAATCCGCCCTCCCCGCGATTGCATCCTCCACAGCTCCCTGCCGTACTCTTCTCCATGCCCTGGAGCTCCGGCCACCATGCTCAGTGCTGTACAGCAGTAAAAGAGAAGGTGGTCACTGCCTTTTTGAAATTATAATGCAGGCATAAGATAGAAAAGGGTAGATAGTTAGAGACAGAGCAGGAGTAAATGCAAGAAAATGGCACGGCGGAGAGGGCTCCCAAGCCACTTCTTGTCTGCACGGCTTCCACCCCAGATACCAGACCGTTAACTTCATTTTTTGCATCTTCTGCAGGAATTGTCCCAGATGCAGCAGCAAGTATCCGACACCTCCGTGGTCCTGTCCATGGACAACAACCGTAACTTGGACCTCAACAGCATCATCGCAGAGGTTAAAGCGCAGTACGAGGACATCGCGAACCGGAGCCGGGCAGAAGCTGAGGCTTGGTATCAAAATAAGGTGAGTAACTAACTAGAACGACAGACCGCTTTCTGTAATTCATGGGACATCACAGTAGCTGGTGGGAGGCAGGACTAACAGAGGAAGGATCACAGCAGTACACCAGAAATGAATTTATCTTTCTGTGCATGTTGCAATTGGCTCTTGCGTACAGATCCCCACTGCGCGCTTCTGGACCGCTACACTTGACCAGCCTTACATTGCTTGCGGTGAAACCAAGGGACAAGATGCTTAGATGCCTTTACCTTGGCCTCACAAAGAGTCACTGATGGATTTGGCCTTAAAAACAGAGCACTCCTCTTTCCCTTCCAGGTTTTTACTAGTAGGCGACAACCCATAGGTGCTCTATGCAATACAATAGCCATCTTCTTGGCATAGCTTGATATCTAAGGGCAAATGTGGTTATTCTAGGGGCAGGTTGCTCACAGGAATGTTGTCCCCCACCCCTTAACTTGCATCCAGATCTGCACTTTGTACCCCAAAGTCCCCTCACCCTTCCCTGAGCCCCAGGGTGCCTAACCAGCGCTCTCCTCCTTTCTGCGTACCAGTACGAGGAACTCCAGGTCTCTGCCGGGCGGCACGGTGACGACCTGCGTAACACCAAGATAGAAATTTCAGAGATCAACCGCGTGGTCCAGAGGCTGCGGAACGAGATCGAGAGCGTGAAGAAACAGGTAGGAGGGGGATGCTGCTGCATGGTGGAGGGCAGGTAGGAGGTGATGGTGGTCAGGCGTGGCAGAAAGAGCCAGCTCCTGGCTTTGGAGCAGGGCTGGAAGGCCAGGCTTTCCCTCTGGCATTAAAAAAGGCATGGCCATCACTGTCTTTGCCCACCAGAGAAGGTCCCTCAGTGCAAGGATGTGCTGCGATAGCCGCTCTCTTGCTGGGGAAGTAAATTGTGAGCTACTAGGCTACCCCAGCAAAGCCAAGAGATGCAGCTGTCTCTCCTTTTCTTTGGGGACAAGATTGGGGCTGCAGCTCCCCAGTCACCCACCCTACGACACCTTCCTAATGGCCCATCAGGAGCTCTCGGTGCCATCCTGGGAGCCAGCAGCCAGTACCTACAATATCATAACAATACTCAGGAGAGAAGTTTGGGGTAGCCCAAGTTAAACAACGATCTGTTTTTCCAGTGTGCCAACCTCCAAGCAGCCATTGCCGAGGCGGAGGAGCGCGGGGAGCTGGCCCTCAAGGATGCCAAAGCCAAACTGGCCGAGCTGGAAGATGCTCTGCAGAAAGCCAAGGCTGACCTGGCCCGGCAGCTCCGTGAGTACCAGGAGCTCATGAACGTCAAGCTGGCCCTGGACATCGAGATCGCGACCTACAGGAAGCTGCTGGAGGGAGAGGAGAGCAGGTGAGGACAAACAGGTGGACCCGTTGTGTGCTGCTCTTCAGAGCAGGGTGCATCTCCTTGGGATCAAAGAGACAGCTCACCCTAAGGGGCTGGAGCACCAAGTGATGTAAAACAAGGGCAGAGAGAGGGATATTTTAACTTGTGAGCTTTACAGGAAAAGATTCGTTTCTCCAGCTCTTGGTAACTGATGCAGTAATAAAAATGAGCATTGTCACCTTTCAGCGGTGATACAGACATACCTCACCAGAGGACAGACCCTACTGAAGGCCGTGAAAGTCTAACTAGGTGGTCCCAGTGTGATATCTTGTCTGTACTTTGGCGTTATTGCTTATTTTCCCCTTTCCCAACAGGCTTGCCGGAGAGGGAGTTGGAGCCGTGAGCGTCTGTAAGTATCTCCCCCCCCATTC
>NW_009613893.1:0-4300 GCF_000690535.1 Cariama cristata
CACCACCCCCACCCATCCACCCATCCTGGGGGGTCCCCGGGGGGTCCCCAAGGTGAGGTTCAATGTGGTGGCCACCGTGCCAGGAAACGGGCCCCCACATGCCACGCCCCTTCGTTAAGGGCCTAACGAAGCTGTCACTGTCACCATGAGGGAGGACGCCACGGAGATGCCACCACCTTCTTCTCTTCTGTCGAGTCCCCAAAATGTCCCCAAAATGTCCCCACTTCTTCTTGGACCAAGGCCAGGTTCAACCATGGTGGTTACCATGTTGCCATGTGCCACGCCCCTTCGTTAGGTCTTAACGAAGATGCCACCGTGACGAACCATGGCCATGGAGATGTTGGCGCTTTGTCCTGGTCCAATGAAGTTCCCAAAGTGTCCCCAAAGGTGACCCCAAGGTCCACAGTTCAGGTTCAGCGGTAGCCTGGTGGTGACAATGAGGCCATGAGGGCCACCAAGTGCCACGCCCCTTCGTTAGGCCCTAATGAAGTCGCCACCATCATGGAGCATGGCATGGAGGTGTCGGCACCCAACCTGTCCTGCTCAGTCCCCAGTGTGTCCCCGGTTCCTCTCCAAGTGGGACCAGAAGCCCCACACCATGTTCAACCACAACCTGGTGGACACCACGCCGTGCTACCACGCCCCTTCGTCAGGCCCTAACGAGGAAGCCATGACGACGGACGCCATCACGGTGATGCTGGCGCCCATCCCTTCCTGCTGCGTGTCCCCCCGCTCCCTCGCCAACTGTCTTAGGGGCCACATGCCGGATCTCCGTCGGGGTGGACCTTCAAGTGCCGGGTGAACTGGGGTTTGTAGCGGAAGCGTTTGCCGCAGCGCCCGCAGCCGTAGGGTTTCTCGCCGGTGTGGATGCGTTGGTGTTTGACCAAATTGGAGCTGACGCAGAAACTCTTACCGCAAGCGCCGCAACGGAAAGGGCGTTCGCCCGTGTGGGTCCTCTGGTGTTCGATGAGGGTGGAGCTCTGGCCGAAGGCTTTCCCGCATTCACCACATCGGTAGGGTCGCTCTCCGGTGTGGGTTCGTTGGTGGGATGCCAAATGGGTCTTCTTCTTGAAGCGTTTGCCACATTGACCGCAGGAAAAGGGCTTCTCACCTGTGTGGGTCCTCTCGTGCTTGACCAAGTTGGAGCTGAGGCTGAAGGTCTTACCACAACGTCCGCAACCGTACGGTTTCTCACCGGTGTGGGTTCGGAGATGTTTGACCAAGTTGGAGGTTCGGCCAAAGGTCTTGCCGCACTCGGGACAGGCGTAGGGCGTTTCGCCGGTGTGGGTCCGGCGATGTTCGGTCAAGGTGGAGCTGCGGCTGAAGGCGCGGGCGCAAACTGGGCAGGCGTAGGGTTTCTCACCGGTGTGGGTGCGGAGATGTTCGGCCAAGGTGGAGCTGCGGCTGAAGCTCTTCTCGCATTGGCTGCAGGTGAAGGGTCGCTCACCGGTGTGAGTCCGTTGATGCTCGATGAGGTTGGAGCTCTGCCCGAATGTCTTGCCACATTCGGTGCAACGGTAAGGCTTCGGCGGTGTCCGGTTCTCCTCCAGGAGACCCAGCAGGTTGATGAAACCGCGTGGGTGACCATCACTGTGGGTTGGTGTCGCGGCACCTGGGAGAGGAACATTTATTGGACCATTGTCCAACCATGGAGGGGCATTCCTCAAAGGAGAACATCTCCGTTGGGTTGTTGTCCAACCACAAAGGGACGTTCCTCGAAGGAGAACATCTCCATTGGGTCGTTGTCCAACCATGGAGGGGCATTCCTCAAAGGAGAATGTCTCCGTTGGGTCGTTGTCCGACCACAAAGGGACGTTCCTCGAAGGAGAACATCTCCGTTGGGTCGTTGTCCAACCACAAAGGGACGTTCCTCGAAGGAGAACATCTCCGTTGGGTCGTTGTCCGACCACAAAGGGACGTTCCTCGAAGGAGAACATCTCTGTTGGGTCGTTGTCCGACCACAAAGGGACGTTCCTCGAAGGAGAACATCTCTACACGTTATTTTCTCCACCACGGAGGACAATTCCCACCAGAAGACCACCTCCTGCCCCATATTTTTCCCATTTTCTTGTGTTTTTTTCCCCAGAAGACCATGTCCCCACCCCATCACCTGGGCAGGGCTCCGTGGGGACGTCCCTGTCACCCGGCTCTTGGCGAGGCCGCTCCTCCCCTGGCTCCATGGTGGCGGCTGCGGGTGGAAATTGGGGGGAAAAAAGGCAAAAAATGGAAAAAAACCCCCAACATCTACCTCAGGCTTTTCACCCAAATCAGGCAGTTTTGCCCCAAAATGCACTCCCCTCTGTTAGTTAATTTTACACCCCCACAGCTCCAAGCAACTGACCCAATTTCCCGTGTTTTCACCCCAAAACATTATCCCCACAATGCATTAATTTTACACCCTCATGTCTGAGAGTGATTGTCCCAATTTGCCCCATTTTCACCCCAAAACGTTATCCCCACAGTGGGTTAATTTTGCAGCCATACCCCTGAGAACAATTGCCCAAATTTCCTCCTTTTTCACCTCAAAACAGAATTCCCACAATGATTTAATTTTACACCCCCAAACCTGAGAGTGATTGTCCCATTTTCACCCCTTTTCACCCCAAAACACGATTGCCACAATGAGTTAATTTAAAAACCCCAAATCTGAGAGCAACCAACCCAGTTTCCCCTTTTTTCACCCCAAAACACAATCCCCACAAGGCATTAATTTTACACCCCCACATCTCTGAGCAATTGGCCCAATTTCCCCCTTTTTCACCCAAAACGCGTTAATTTTGCACCCCCATACCTCTGAGTAATTGGCCCATTTCCCCTGTTTCCCCCCCCAAACCACAATGCCCCAAATGAATTAATTTTACAGCTTTGCTCATGAAAGCAATTGCCCCAATCTCCTGCCTTTTCACCCCAAAATACAATCTCTGCAATGTGTTAATTAAAAAACCCCAAATCTGAGAGCAATTGCCTCAGTTTGGCCCTTTTTCACCCCAAAATATTATCCCCGCAATTTAAAAATTCCAAATCTCAGAGAAATCACCTCAGTTTCCCCCTTTTTTACCCCAAAACTCAATGCCCAAAATGAATTAATTTTACAGTTTTGCTCACGAAAGCAATTGCCCCAATTTCCCCCTTTTTCACCCCAAAACACAATCCCCACAATGCGTTAATTTAAAAACCCCAAATCTGAGAGCAATCACCCCGATTTCCCCCATTTTCACCCCAAAACACAATCCCCATGAGTTAATTTTACACCCCCCCCATTAACCAACCCAATTTCCCCCTTTCCCACCCCAAAACCTTGTCCCCACAACGAGTTAATTTTCCACCCCTGCTCATGAAAAGACTCGACCCATTTTCCCTGTTTTTCACCCCAAAACCTTGTGCCCGCAAGGAGTTAATTTTCCTCCCCCTCCCCCCACCGTGAGCTATTGTACCAATCTCCCCCTTTTTCACCCCAAAACCTCACGGGGGGGCCCCTCCCCCAGGCCCCGTGACCGCTCCGGCAGCTCCCCGCCACGCTAGGCCCAAACCGGGAGGTTTTTACCCGAAAACGGCGATGGTTTTTTGCCCGTTCTGGATAATGGTGGAGGGAGAGCGACGCTTCCTGCCGCAAAGGCTCCCGGGGACACGGCAAACACACGCGTGGCTCTGGGAACACGCTAAGGACACGCGTGGGCTTGGGAACATGTGAAGGGACACGCGTGTCCCCGGCAACTCATGAAGGGACATCGGTGGCCCTGGGAACACGTAAGGGACACGTGTGGTCTTAAGAACATGTGAAGGGACACACGTGTGCCCTGGGAACACGTGAAGGACATGCATGGACTTGGGAACATGTGAAGAGACACACATGTACCCTAGGAACACATGAAGGGACGGGCATGGCCCTGGGAACACACCAGGAACCCGCATGTCCCTTTACATGTTCCCAAGCCCACGCGTGTCCCTTACGTGTTCCCAGGGCCACTGATGCCCCATCACATGTTCCCAGAAGACACGTGTGTCCCTTCTCGTGTTCCCAAGCCCACACGTGTCCCTTACGTGTTCCCAGGACCAAGTGAAGGGACATCTGTGTCCGTGGGACCATGTAAGGGACATGCGTGGCCCCTGGGAACACGTGAAGGGACACATGTGGCCCTGTGTACATGTCAAGGGACATGTGTGACCCCATGGAACATGTGAAGGCTCCCAGTGCCCTCAGTAACCCCCAAATCCCCTCCTAGTGCCCCCCAAATCCCACCCAGTGCTCCCAGTAACCCCTCAGTGTCCCCTGAGTCCTCCCAGTAATCCCTAAATCCCC
>NW_009613894.1:0-8137 GCF_000690535.1 Cariama cristata
ATTTTTGAATGCTAGTCAGCTGTGTTTGTGTATCCTCCATCAAAATATGAATACCTGAAGAATACAGCCTTGCTAACACTCATGTAATACTTTGTTTTCTGTAAGATAACGTTTTGCTGAGTTAGGAGAAGGGTGCCCAGTTCTTTAACATTAAAGAGCTAATTTGGAGTGTTGAGAAGAGTAACTAATAGTTATACAGAAGAACACAGAAAGGACATATGCAAGATATTGAAATGGATTTAACTTTAGAGAAAAGTCTCAATTTAGGTAAGAGAAACATACTCTTGTTTATAAAAACAAGAGAGATCTTTTAATTTAATTAATACCAGATTCCTTTTAAGGGGAAAAAAAGTGAGTCTATTGTTTTTCTGAGATTTCTTTAATATATAAGAGAATATTTTGTGAAAGGAGGGTCCTATGCTGATGATCTTGAAGGACAAAGAAAACAGGTTTATGTCATTTGACCTTAAGATAAAACTATACTGCTTTAAGTTGTTGGAAAGAGAAATTTATTACCCAAAACCCCCAGAGAATATAATAAAAATTATAATATCTTTAAAAGAAATGTTCCATGTTATGCACTCGGAGAAGGTCTGTGTTATCTGAATTTTGTAATGCTATGAGTTAACAAATGGAGCCTATCGCAAAACCAAGAGGATGATGAGATGAAAGTTAGGAAGAATGGTCAAGGCTTAAGAACAGTCAATGCTTAACAGAATTTGAACCTAAGAAGCTTATATCTGGAAAGATTTAGATATCTTTAGCAGAGATTTTTTGTAGTGAAAGAAAAACCCATTGGTTTCTCCAAAATACAAAAAGAACTGCCACAATACATTGGGAATATATAGTTTCTTAATTAATTTTCTGTAAAAAAATATTCTTGTATCCACATATGACTAACTCAGCTGTTTTTCTGAACTCAGATTATTTTATTCGTAGTCATCTTGGGAAGGTGCTAAAAACTGAAAAGAGAAAGAGAAGTTTTTACCTGCTTGCTTTGCTTATTGTTTTTCTTGGCCACATCAGTGGTTATATTGTGCTGCAGTGTGGAGAAGTGCTTCCTGAACAGACCGCAGAACAGGCCAAGGTGAAAACAGAGGTTTTGTACTTCTAAATTTCAGGCAAGAGTGACTTAGGGAACTGATATGTTTCCCCAATTCTTTATTTATTGAAGATACACAGGCTTCTTGTACTAAGATAAAGATTTTTTTGGTTGGTAGGTTAATAGTGCAGCTTACAGGGGAAAATTAGCTCTCTCCAATCCTTTAGTACTTAGATTAAAGGAGGAAGAATCTGAAGAAAAACTTACTGATTTTCACAGTAACTTTTTTCAGTTTTATTCTGACATTTCTTTTTTTTAACTTTGAAGGCTAACGCAAGGGAGATCAGTTACCCTTTTCCTAAACACAGAAGGTTGCTTTTGGAACCTTGACTCTATGAAAAATTGCTTTAATCCAGACATTTTATTTGGGTACGATACAGTTTGGAGAACTGAAACCAACTGCTGCGTGTACAGCTACCCTGCAAAGAAGAGGAAACAGGTACCAACCGCATGTGCAGCAGTTATTCATGTGCCCAAAGACATTGCAAAAGTTACACTTGAAACTCACAGCTGACCATGACAGGATGACATTCAATATCTCAACAGAAAATACATTTGAGCGTTTCACTCCATGCCCCTTAAGTCAACACACAGAACTTGTCAAATTAAGCAGGGAAGTTCAGAACACAGTTTCCTTATCATCACACGTTTTGTGTGATGAAAAACACCTGAAATGCCATTATTTCCATTTATTCAGTCTATGTTTACTAGAAGAGAAGCCTAGACAGCTATGACAAAGATATCAGCATTGGAGACACATTAAGATGAGACTAATCCCTTTTTTAATGCAATGTGGTAGACGATTGCTGTGGTTTGTACCTAAACTGCAAATGTAATAATAATCATAGGTAAAAAAAAACCCAATATAAAGAACAGTATTGATGATGAATATTAGACAGAGTAAATAACTATTGAATCAAGTTATCCCACCATTTTGCTAATACAGGAGACTTCTTTAAATTCTGCTTGGGTTTTTTGTTTGTTTGTTTCTTTTGGGTTTTGGTTTTGGTGTTTTGGTTTTTTTTAGTTTTTTTTTGTGTTTGTTTGTTTTTTTTTTGTTTTTTTTTGTGTTTTTTTTTTTTTTTTTTTTTTTTTTTTCTAATTATGCCAGTGGTGCTTTCGTAATGTCACTTAAGATATTAGCTCAGGATTTAATCATGTCCTTGCTATGATTTCTGATGGATGTTAGAATAGGTGAAAATGACAGAATCTAATTCCAATCTGTAATAAACTGAAACTTATGCATGCCTGTGACTATCGTACACATTGAATTTCATCATCTGCACTTGAGTTCTTCCTTTATCTCTGCATTTTCTGGGTTTGGTGGGGTTGTTGTGGGTTGGGTTTTGTTTGTTTGTTTCTTTGTTTGTTTCCTTTTGTGCTTTTAAAAAAATGTTTATTCTGCCCTTAAATACTTACAGGAAAACAGAGATTGAAACAGACACCATTTAGACAAGAATCAGTTATTGAAAGCTTACCCCAGAGTGACTGTTTATTTTCTTGGGTTTTTTCCCTGCTGTGAAATATATTAGTCAACAGCCTACTTCATAAAAATGGTACACTTCAAAGTTGGCTTCCACATCTGCAAGGGAATAAAATCCAATGGAGACTCTACAGAGCAATACCTGAATGCATTTTGCCTAGATTTCTTCAGTCCCACAACAAACTTTACATCTCAGCTAATATATTTGAAGTTTGTCAAATATTATCACAAAGGAGAGGAAGAGTGAGTGGTGACAGGATCTGAAATAATGAAATCACGTGTTTTACATGATTAATGCTAACAGGATAACTACCAAATTTGCAGGTGCCAGCAGCATATCCATCTATGCTGAGGCAGTTACTGTTTCTTAAATTGTTTAGCCTTCATCAACTCTTATGGTGGGTTGGCCTTGGCCAGCTGCTAGATGCCCACTCAGCTGCTCCCTCAATTCCCTTCCTCAATAGGACAGGGGAGAAAATAGGATGGAAAAGCTCATAGGCACCTCCATCTTCGTTTCTTCATTCCCACATGGATTTTAAACCTCAAATGTGGATCAAAACAGTCTCTTTCACATAAAATAAGCTCCTATCAATTGCATGTGACTGCAAGCATATGTTTACAACAGCATCTATTTCTGTGACTATATAATGCTCAATATTCTTTGGGTTTTTAACTAAGCTTGGCCAGTTAGCTCTGGAAACCTTCTCTGCCCATTCATCTTCTCTAGCTGTGTCTTTTCTCGTGTCTTTTCTGAAACCATATATCTTTGATGGCTGGTTCTATGCTCCACAGCATGATGAAATCAAACTGCAACCTCAGTAGTAGGAAACATTTTAGATTTTTATTTCCTAAGTAAACCTCAACTGTTTGGGCACAAGAGTCCCGAGACTGTATGAGACATCTTGAGATTTTTTCTAGGGCTGTCCTTGGACACCTGCTATCTGAGCAGCAATCTAGTCTCTGAACAGATCACGAAAGAAACTGCAAAACTATCTTTATAGCCCAATAGTCAGCCTACCTAACCACCATGGCCCATTACTGCACATTATATTTCCTATAGCCTGTTGCATTGAGATTTCTCAACTGTAATTCCTTTCTAACTTTCTCTTTCTTGCTTTGAGACTGCTGGGTTTTTTAATTTCTGTTTATGTCATTAATCTTTCAGGAATTTCTTTTTGTCCTGTATGTTTGTAGCATCTTTTAGTTTGGCAAAACCTTCAAAATGCAATTTAATGTCCTTTTGCTTTTCCATCAAATCAAATAAACTTAATCTTATCCAAACTAATACTGCCTAATGTGACTAATAGTATCTGCTGTGACACTTTATGAGGACTACATTAATTGCTAGTGCTTACTGTAAGGATCACATTCTACACGTTTGCACCCAATTAGTGAAGGTATTCTTGATCCCCCTTGAAATGTTCATCTTCCATTACGTTACATCAGACCACTTCAAATTATTTATGACAGTGATGAAACATGCTATATTAGCAAGAGGCAATAAGTACTTTCAGTTAATATTCAGTTTTTCATCATATAGATTGATTTGGAATACGTTGGAATCTTTATTTCCAAATAGTTCACTGAGTACAGCTTGCTGTAAAACTACTACTAAGCAAGATGTAATATAAAAAAATGAAATTACATAAATAAAACATCAGCAGTGGAGAAATCCAGAAAGAAATGTCCATTCAATATCTACACAGCTGTCTTCTATTCAGAGAAAGGGGAGAAGAGGAAGAACAGTTAAAGTCAGGTGCATTTTGAAATAAATGGTTCTACTCTATTTGCTGCAAATGCCACTGATATTAACTGACATATGAAAAAATGCATGTAATCTCTATTTTATTTGATTTCATCTACCTGTGATTCTGACTAGGAGAGCTCTAAGTTAGCTATTTGTTTCATTAGTGGAAAGTACAGCTTGAATTTATAAATGCAAATATTTATTGTTTCTGTGTAAATACCTCATATCTCAGGCAACAGATGCATTTAAGATCACGATCTACTCGGAGCTATTCAGTAAACAGGAAAGAAATACTATGTTCACCTTGATACTTTTCTTTGTCACATCATTTGTTGATTTTTATTCAGGATGGCACTTGAACTATTCCTACACCCATGTTAAGAGGTATCCTCCCCAGAAACCTTCTCAGATATTCTTGATATGCACAAAGTCACCAGCTGTGCTTGACTATTGCATGTCACTGTTGCTTTGGAGAGCCTCCACAATCATCAGGGATCTTTATGCTTTGTCATTCCCATATTCTCACCAAAGAAACATGGTATGTGGCTACAGAGGCTGCCTGCTGAAGTAGTACTGCTACCACAAGCTGTAATGCAAGTTTGCACATGGTTCTCCAGCAGGTCAAAGTCTATGCTAAGGGATTAGAAGGTAAATGCATCCTCAGTGTGGTATATGTGTATATGGGTGTTTACTGATGCATTCTTATTTGGAGGAAACTTGCATATTTGATTTTCCAGGAATTCTGCCATGCATGGTAAGAGTCTGTAGTAACTTCCAGTGTCTGAGCTACTCTTAGAATTAGCAGCTTAGTCACGTAGGGAGGTTAGGGTGGTCTCATTTTGTCTTTTGATGCTGAAGTTCACCTTCTCAGAAATGAAAGCCATTTTAAATGATGTGTTTGTTTGTTTCTTTTAAAAAAATCAACAACCTAATAAACAAAACCCCCTGAACAACCAGAAACAACTGTACCTGATTTGACAACAATCACTTCATTTACTTTGTCAAGTTCAAGTTAAAACACCTTTTAACCAAAGACTTCTTTATCACCCTCTGAGCACAATTCCACAAATCATACCTTTTCCAGGATGTGTCTGGAGAAAATGAGGCAGGTGTCTGGAACCATTTCTTCCTAGTCAGCACAGAAACATTAACATTCAATTTAGTGCACACATGATTCCATGTAATCAACAAGATGGATTAAATGTTGACTCTGAAAAGCAAAAGGCTGGATAGAAAAGTAGATGTACATTGAGAACCCAATATTTTGGCCCTTATTTGTGTGATCAGACTTTAAAATATTTTGCAACTCATAGGAAATAACACTGGATTTCTCCCCTTTAGTATTCTCCAAAGGATCCCTAGCTAAGTAATAATAAAATAAGTTATTGTCATGCAGTTATAATCAATGCATTTAAAATCATCTGTCCCTAAGGGTCCTTTTAATGAGTGGTTTTCTGACGATGGGATGAATTCTTATGGAAGTACGAGTTCAATCACGCCCTTTGCAACATTGCAGTAAAATTAGATTAATGCTGCTGAAATCAATGCTGATATTCTTAACCAACTTGTGTAAATATAATCATCGTACATTAGTAAATTAGTAGATCTTACATGTATCTATACCATGTGTCCATATGCATGACTCTATTATATTGCCTATACATTACTACATTAGAATAGGGAGAAAGGCAAAGTACCAAAAAAAGGGCTAGAGATGTCAATCATGAAGAACCATGTTTCAGAGGCAAATTGTCATAGCTTCAGTAGAGCTGGGGAATCAGTCACTAGCTGAAGGTGTAGCTTCCACCTAGTGACCATAATTCAGCTCGTGATGATTTCCATCCCAAATCCCAAAGGATTGTTAATAACAGAGCTTCATTTTGTAGATGAACAAACAAACGCAAACAAATATTGTTAAATGTTATTAAAAAAAAAAAGGATTGACAACCTAATTTTTCTGATTGCCATTCAGATTTTATACTCTTGTGAAGAGTATAGAAGAGTATTACAGACTTTTGATTTTCAGTCTGAAAACCCATCTGATGGTAACGATTGGCATCAAAGGGCTTGGGGAAAAATGGCTAAGGAAAACAGACCTGTTTTAAGTCAAATTAAATCAGCTAACACGCTCCTACTCCTTTAATAGATCAGTTGCTGTGAGTCCAGAAGCTAAAAAAAAGGCATTGTTCTTTACAATTTACGTTGACTTTGCATCTAGTTCCAAATATTTTGGTATCTCCCTATTTTTACTATATGAAGTGTGAGGAAAAAAAAAGACATCATGTAACCTGAGAAGTTATTTGCTAATCCAGTCATAATACACTGATACATGCTTGCTACCTGTGCCAATGGGAGAGTACAAGAGAAAACCTGATAGGCTCTATTTCTAGCCTTGCCATAAATCCACAACAATATTTCAAGGTCTTTTTTTCAGGTCTTAGAACTTCTTTTCCCAATATGTTAAAACTGAAAATCTGAGTAAGCCAAAGAAACATTTTTTCAGCCATTGTTCTTTAACCATAAACTTTGAGAGGTTTGAATTTTATATTCAAGTACAATGCTGATCTTGCCCTCTGAAGTTATTAATAATAACAGGATGTTCTTTTACTTAGATTTTCTGTGCAGACCTCTGCCTTCTGCAGAAGATACTATTTATATAAATGCTCAAACTCAATCAGGATCTTGTGAGTAGTCTAAGGAACATTTTATTTGGTGTATTGACATTTCACATTTTCTTTATTACCCTTTGTGAAAACTCTTTATCACAACAATGAAATATCTTTTGACTGTTAAAAGGTTCTTTTTTTTCTTCCAATATTTTTTATGCTGAAGAGGCAATGTTTTCTGGTTTTAGGCAGGCTACTTACTTTTTGAGATGGCATAACATGAAGCCATTAATAATGTCTATATTTACAGCACTTTGGAGTGGTCTCCAAGAACTTTGTATAGCTCTGCATTCATATGTCACAACAATATTAATCTTTCAAATAGATCTAGATCACTACTGACAGATGTTTAGCTAACCCATTTTTAAAAAACTCTTAGTGAAACATATTCCACAAAATCCATGCCTATGTTTCACCTGTCCTAGTGTTGGGAACTTTTTCTAATATGTATTTTGTCCTTTACCGAAAAAGTGATCCAAATATTTCTTGTCCTCCTCTAGTGAATACACAGAATAATTTATCATTGTCCTTCTTATACTAGAAGATGGCTGACACTTCTGCTTCTTCAAGCCCCAGATTATTACCTCTCAACCTTTTAATTAAAATAAAATATGTCATGTGGATGAAAGACAGAAAGCAAGCAAGGGCAGCTCTGTCTTGCTACATCTTGGAGAAAAGTGTCCCGGTTTGACTAAAACAGGACTATTTCTCCTTTCAGGAGTTTTTCTTTCAGTTAAGTTTCTTCTAAGTAACTGCACTTTCTTAAAGCACAGCTACATGTTTTTCAGGTACTGTCTGCTTCTCAGACTTGATAATGCTCAATGTTTATAGTTGCTACTGAAGTATCAGTAGGATTGGTATGCAGAAAAAGCCATGTTTATACTCATCCCCATGAGAACCAAGGCCACTACTGGCCCTCTTTTGTTAAGCGAGTAAAAAGTCGTAAAAGGGTCGCACCTGCGGAAGAGTGCGGATGGGACAGGTGACCAAAAACTGACCAACGAGGTATTCCATCCCATCCATGTCATCCTCAGTATAAAGCTAAGGGATCACCAGGGTCTTGCTCTCTTCTTTCATGGCCGGCATCCCTGTGGGACCCTGCTCGCTCTCCTGCCTCTGACCCCGATTCGTGCATGACT
>NW_009613895.1:0-245 GCF_000690535.1 Cariama cristata
CTGCGACCCCTCCGTGCCAGAGAAGCCATTCTCATGCTTGCTGGGCTGCACACCGTTCACTAGGGAGGCCGGAGGCACCACCTCCTTGGCTGGGGAGCTGTGGGGTGGGAGGTCAGCCAGGGCCCCGCTGCCCCCCAGACCCCTCAGGTGCCCCTGCACTCACCTTGGCTGCAGCCCCTCGCCCGCCAGGCCCCTCAGCCCCCCCGGAGTTCCCACGCTTGGCATCTACATCTCAGGGAGATCCT
>NW_009613895.1:364-667 GCF_000690535.1 Cariama cristata
CCCCGGGCACCCCTGGATGGGCAGCAGGCTGTAGGAAGGGGCCACGTACCTGGGACATCCTCCTGCTCGGCTGCTTTCCCATTCACCACCTTCTTGTCCTCCTTCTTCTGCGGGGAGAGGAAAGCCGTGAGGGGCAGCTTAGAGGCGGGAGGGCTCTGCAGAGTCCCCCACATCCCCCGGCTCTTGGGACAGGGGACAGGCACCCACCTTGGCATCTGCTGTGTCCGACTTGCGCGTCCTCTTCATGATCTCCTCCAGGCGCTGCGGGGCAGAGAGGGGCTCATGCACCGCCCTTGCCAGCAA
>NW_009613896.1:0-5797 GCF_000690535.1 Cariama cristata
CCCGCTCCCAGCCCCGCGACGCCGCGCTGCCACTCTGAGCTCTCCCGCCTTATAAATTTTACATTATTACCCTCTTTAAAGTATATAAAATAACTATTCATAAATTATTGAGGGGAAATTTAAAATACTACAAATGTTTATAAATGTTTATCAAGAGGTCTTCAGAAGTGAGCGAGCAGAGCCTGAGTGACTTCCCACGGTTGGCAGGAGCACGGCAGCCGTCCTGCCCCTGCCCGGGGGGGGATTTTTGTGGGACCACCAGCAAGAGATCGGCGGGGGCTCCCACAGCTTCTGTAATTCATGTCCCCGTGGATGGCGAGGAACAAATTACATCCGTGCACTGCCTCCTCCTGCCAGCAGCATTCTGCGCCCGGTCAGCTCCGGTCCTTCCCATCGCCTGCTGCTGCCCCTGGGCATGGGCAGATGGGCTACCCTGCTGGGAACATGTCTTGCCCCATTGGGGACATGTCCTGCCCTGCTGGGGACATGTGTTGACCCACTGGGGACATGTTCTGTCCTGCTGGGACACGTCCTGCCCTGGTGGGGACATGTCTTGCCCCATTAAGGACATGTCCTGCCTTGCTGGGGACACATCCTGTCCAGCTTGGGGATATGTCCTGTCCTATTGGGTCTGTGTCCTGTCCGCCAGCCCAACACCCACTGTGTGCCCATGTCCCAGACTGGCTCAGGGTCCCCAGCGCCAGTGTGTACACACACAAACACCCAGATGCACAGGCAGGTGTGAGTACATGCACGGACACACACGCACATGCAGTGCCAGCTGGCTCAGCCTTGGCACAACTGCCAGCACTGCCTGGCTAGCGCTGATGCCTCCACGGCCACTGGCACACAGCAGTGCCGTGGGAGCAGTGGCACGGTGGCACCGAGCTATGCCAGGATGCCGGTGGCAGGCAGGTGGGAACATGTGGGATGCGGCGAGCAGGATCTGGCCAGAGCTGCCTGAGTTGTGTGGCAAAGAAGTCACGGCCATGGCACAAACACCGGCTTCATCACCGGCCAGGACAGGGCCTGACACTGACACAGACACATGTGGTACCTCCCTGGCAAGCACAGCACCTCCAAGACTGAGCAGCTGGCATGGCATGGTACAGCCCTGCAAGTACGGCACTGCCAAGCCTGGGCAGCCTGCTTGGCATGGCGTGGCACAGCATGGTAGCACACAGTGCTGCAGGGATGGCATCACTGAGCCTGGGTAGCCTGTTTGGCATGGCACAGCATGGCAAGGCATGACACAGCACATCCCTGCAGGGAAGGCGCTGGTTGAACCCAGGCAACCGGTATGGCACTGCCCTGGCATAGCCATGGCACAGTCCTAGCATGCTGGCTGGCATGGCACAGCCCCAGCACAGTGATTCTGCTGCACCTTCTGCTCTTCTTCTTGAGGCGGTCCAGGAGCCAGGATGTGCCCGCAGGTAGGGTGTCATTGCCAGCTGGGTGCTGGGCAGAAGGGTGCCCAGAGGTGGGCTCTGCCAAACCACTTGCCCAGGGCAAGACCAGTGACCGGGACAGCCATGTCCCCATGCAAGACACAGCTGTATCCAACATGCATGCTGCAGGACGCGGACACAACCAAGGCTACTGGAAAGGCACAAAACTCTAGAGATGTCCTCTGGTCTGGCCACCATGAGAAGCCCAGTACAGCCTAGAGACTGTGCCCACCACGATGGGAGCTGTGCCCACCGCAGGGTGGCAAAGGAACTCTGCTGTAGCCCCGGCAAGGGGGTTTGCCAAGCGTGCATAACTCCTGCGTGGATGCTCAGTGATCCTATAGCTTCCAACAGAAGCTGCCTGCAGGGATTGTGTTTAAAGCGCCGGCTGATTGGGGTAATCATGGGAGCACAGAGTGCATTAGCTGTGAAGGTTTATAAAGGGAAATTAAAATAAAATTGGATGTGACAGAAAAGTACATGGAAAATTAGTATAAGAATATGAATATTTATATTTACGGCTGCAAAAGCACGCACTGGGAAAATGCTCCTCTGTGCCCCCACCGTGGGCCTGGGACAGGTCCCAGGGGCAGCACCCAGCCGTGGGGCCAGGCTGTGGGGCTGTGCCAGCCATGGTGGGCACGCCGTGCTCCCGTCACCACCGACCTGCCTTTGGGGGCACTTTGGGGGTGATGGAGGCTGTGACGTCCCAGTTGCATGCCCATGTGCCCCTCGCATCGCAGGAGGTGTCTGCAGGGCTGGTGTGTCCTGGTGTTGGTGGTGGCACTGGTACAGAGCCACAGGGTTGCTTCCACTGCCGTGGTGGCACGATGGCACGGGGACAGGGACAGGCATAGCTCAGGAGCATCACCGGTGGCAGAAAGGAGGGGTTGGCACCATGCGACGCTGGCACGCGTCGAGGCTGCTCATGCAAGAACTAGGGCACTAGGACAGAGCTCATCCTGCCAGGATGGCAGGGCACAGCTCTTCTCCTGCCCGCTGGGGCTCTGCCCACCCAGCCAAGCTCCGGCAGGGGTTGCACCAGGAGCTATCGGCACTGACAGTTCTCCAGCAGCACCCTGAAGATGCCATCTCCTTTTGGGGGATGACACGCTTCCCCCCACCCCATCCAGTGCAGGAGGCTGCCCACAGCATCCCTGCCTCCCTGTCCTGCCACGGGCACAGTGCTGGATCCAGGGGGGCAGCCGTCCCCCTGTCCCCTCCCGCTGTCACACTTAGAAGCCATTAAAATAATTGAATGCTTTAAATATTCAGCGCTCGGCTTAAATATTCATCAGCAAAGTTATTCTGATTGCTAAACTGCATCAGCACAGGCTGGGAAATCGTTCGTCTCAACAGAGCTCGCCCCCACCCGTGTGCACAGCCGTGTGCACCCCAACCCTCACGTGGGCACGCACGGGCGTGCATACACACACACGCACGTACACACACATGTGTATGTGTACGCACGCATGTACGCATGCACGCTCCTCTGCATAGATAGGCATGCACGCGTGGTGAAGGATGCATCCAAACATGCTCCCAGTGTGGGTGGGTGCGGGCACTGGGAGCAGAGGGGGGCACTGGAAGCATGTTTAGGTGACTGATTTGTACCCCATACCTGAGCTGTGCTCCCCTGGCAAGGCTCCGAGGGGGACACCCAGCCCAGCACCACCTGCAGCATCCCCATCACTGCCCCCCCTGGCACCAGCAGCCCAAATCCCACTCCAGGACCAGTCTAGGGTTGTCCCCAGCACTCCCATATCGGTTTCACCCAGGCTCCTGGCATGGTCCAGGGCACCGCAGTACTCGCCTCTACCGAAAACACGTGAGATCTGCTGTGTGATGTCCACCCCGAGTAATATTTCTGGGCCATTTCTGCTGCGGGGTTGCAAGGCCTGGCAACTCAGCTGGGTATCCTTGAGCCGGTGCTTGCATTATTTACATATTTTTACAAAGGAAGAAGGACAGATTAAGGATTGATTCATACAAAAATAGTAGGGAGAGACTGTCCAAAGCTGAGTTCATTACCTGGGAAGGCATTGATTTGAATCCCCCTTGCCCATGCCAGCTGCTCCCCACCGGTACCCCAGCCCTTGCGGTGCTGCCAAGCCATCGTATGCTGGGGACCAACAACGGAGAGGTGCCTTTGAACACAAAAGGAGGGTTTGCTCTCATCTCTGCTGGGTTGATCCACCCAGCTGGGCTTGTCAGAGCCACATCTTTATCCTTCCTAAGTGCCCGCTCCATAATACTATCCCTCAGGCTGATTCCTAGTGGGGATGCTCTCTGCCAGCTCTGCAGATGTGGCACCACATGTTGCTTGCCAGCATGATGGCAAGATGTGCCCGGTTTCAGCCACACCACCGTGCCCTTGGCTCTGACAAGAAGGCCATAGTCCACTTTCCTTGCTGCTGTGTATATTCTTGGCCCCCAAATTGCTGACCAGGATGGCCTGAACTGGGGTGTGAAGGAGAAGAGCACCAGTGGAGCATCCCCTGCAAAGCCAGAGGTCAAAGTGGGACTTGCCAGAAACCCCTAAAAAGGTAAGGGCTCTCTGTACCACGACAGGGCTCTCGAGTTCCTCTCTTCTTCCGTGGAGTTTGACAGCACTCTGGTATAACGTTCCACGAGGAGACAAAAGATCATTGCTCTACACCTTTGTTCCTGGAGCAGAGCAACTCGGCTAAGAGAAGGAAAAGAGGAGAATCAAGAGCTGATATAACCCGTGGCTGGGAGCAAAGGATGCCCTGAAAAGAGGAAAACAACTTGCCAGTGGCAGCGAAACCTGTGCCACCCTTGGGAGGCAGATGAAACCAGAGCCAACACCTGCTTTTAAAAGGAATTTCTTTCTTCGCTGAGATGCACCGAGGTGCGGCAGTATCGCGGGAGCCTACGGGGAGCCTGCACGTTCCCGGTCAGGCAGTCACACCGGTGCTTTCTCCATCTTCCTATCTGGAGACTTGCAAGAGGCAAGATCTGAAGTTCAACATCTGCAGGAACCGGGGAACAAGTCCCTTGCGTGAAGCCTCGGAGCCATCACGTCCTCCGGAGAAGGTCTGCAGCTGCCCAGCACCTTCCTGGGTGAACCCTGCCGGTGGTCCTGCACCCACAGCCCTCGCCACGAGTGTTGTCAGTCGATAAAGAGCTTTTGCCTTTCACACAGGATGCATTTTCTCTCCAGCAGCTGGCTGGCAGGGAGGGTATTACCCGTGGGCACCGGCGCACAAGTGCATTCTTCCGTGCACATGGGTGCTGGCATGTGCAGGCGCACGGAGAAGTGGAAACAGCGCCGGCAAAGCTCTGCAAACAGCACCGATAAAATTGTTCCTCAAATACCTAAAGCAGGCTTAGGTATTTAAGCAATCTCGCTCCAAAGACGGCTCCCGCATACATTTCGCAGGCTAGAGCTGCATCTTTAATCCTGAGGAATCATGTACTTTGCATCCGTATTTGCCATTCAGATTTGCACCGCAGCAGGCTGTGCCGTCCTGCGCAACGCCGGGGAGAGGGGGGCTTAGTGCTCCCCACCATGCTGGGGCTGCCAGTACGCTGCCAGCCCCGGGTGGTCGGACCCTGCCCACGCCATGACTCAACCGGACCCAGGAGCAGAGCAGAGCAGGGCTGCCCACCTCCCCGGGCGGCTGCCGAGCACTGAGAAGGAGTCGCTGGTTTATCTGATACGATTTAATCAGCCCTATAATTAGATTAATTTGTTGATTTGATAGCAACCCATTTCTCGCCGTTAGATTTGTTTATGTGTGTTTTATGCTTCAGTTTGGCAATAAAATAGGAACTGAGGAGGTGGGAAAGTCCCTTCATGGGTCCATGCTCTGCTCCTATAGAGTGTCTGGGCTGGAAACGTGCGTCCTGGGGCCCTGCTGGCTCCTCCCATGGGGCAGGAAAGGGCATGATGGGCAAGTGCAGGGCTGCCGTTTTGGGGGCTGCTGGGGAACTGTTCCTTGCGAGGAGGGTACATCCCTATCGGGGCAGCCAGGGGCAGACAGAGGTACCCGGGATGGCCCCCATGGCAGGAGACAACCCGTGCCCTGAGCCGCAGCCCCCCAACTTGCTCGAGTGGGTTGCAGGGTGTGTTGCAAAACAGAGGATGCTCATGCCGGGAAGAGGAGACCTCGAAAAGGCTTTGCTTGCTCCTCCGGGCTCTGCTGTGGGCTCACTTGCTGGGACAGCATGGCACGGCAGTCGGCAACTGATGCTGACAGATGCGGATGGACATGGTCCTTGCAACGCCTTCATCTACGGACTGTGCACAACCCCAAGCTGCCGCACGCCCGGTCTGCTCCTGCCAGGCCCTTCCCGAGAAGGAGCGAGCGGCTCGCAGGGGGTGG
>NW_009613896.1:5881-7461 GCF_000690535.1 Cariama cristata
TCGAGCATGTCACATCACCCAAGGTAGCTGCTGGCATCTCTGCTGGGTAGGTGCTGCCTGCTCCCAGGTATGGGACAACCGTGGCACTCCCTGTCACCAATTCAGGGCCACCTCCATGGCAGGTCTGTCCTTCACCTTGCCGGCAACTAACATTGCATCACCATTTGCCAGGCTGTCAGCCACCCTGACTGCCTTTCCCGGTCGCCTTGCAAAGGGGAACGGGCTGAATAATTCAAATTAAAAATAATGATTTCGGGGAGGGGTGTGGAAGGCTGGGGGAAGGCAGGCAGGAGAGACGTGGAGCGAGCGCGAAGGTTTGCTGGAGAAGCCAGTGCGGGGAGCTCTTTGATGGGCAGCTCCTTTGATCAGAGATCTGAATATAGCCCTCACGTTTCCCCCGTGTGAGCCCGTTGCCTAATTACCAAACGGCAGGGCCGCTTTGAGTCCTCGGCACGTTGCTGTAATAGATTTCACTGCGTCCAGCCTGGAGAAGGACATTGATTCTCCCCGTAGCCGCAGACTCATGCTAAACATTGCGTCCTATTGATTTTTTTCTTCCCCCTCACCCCCCTTTCCTTTTTTTAAAAGAATTTTCTTTATTTTCATTAAATCATTAATCAGGGAGAAATCTACATTTTTATCATTTCTATGGCTGGAGAGGAAGAGAGGAAAGTTATATTGCCATAGAAACCGTTCCCTACCATTCTCAGCCTCCGAGCAGTCCCTCTTGTGCTGTCTCTTGTCAAAAGGCGTAATTGTTGCTCCTGATCTTCACTGCTCAATTAGCAGTGATGTCTCCCTTCAAGTTAATTGCTGGAGATGGGAGGAAGTAGGACAAATGTAACCTTTTAGATGAAAAGATCTCTCCCCCCGCTCTTTCCCCGCTTTTCCTCGCTCACATGCACTCGAGGGCCCCTCTGCAGCAAGTGACGGGGGGGGAAGCCCCATCGGCCCAGGCAGGAGTTCCCGCATGGTCCACCGATCCTGTACAGCACTGGGCTGGGGATCTCTCCTCATCTTCCTCATGCATTTATCCATGGCAGGACCCCTCTTTATCCCTCCCTGCTCAGATCCCTCTGCCTCTTCCAGCAGCGTCAGCTCAGTCTTACCCCAGGCAACTCCATGCTGCTGGTGTCACCCACCCCAGCATCTCCTGGGCTGGGGCAACGCTCGTGGATGCTCTGGGATTGCTGGTCCAGTTCACATGGCATGGTCCCATGCTGCAGCAGAGCTGGGATGGCCCTCTGCATCAGCAACAGCGCTTGGTGGGTTCACAGCGATGGGGTGGCCGTGGTCCAGAAGCAGGGGAACCCTTGCACATGCCCAGGACTGAAAACTGGTGACCAAACAGGGTATAGATGGCAAAACGAGTGTGAGGCTTTCTTCCTGCAGAAATAAAACCAAGAACACCAGTGCAGCTGGCAAACCTGTTCGATAGGAGCAGTGACCCCAGGCAGGAGGAGAATTCAGAAATGCTGCCTGGGCAGAGGGGTTTTTCAGCCTCGAGGGAAACCAGACAACCCAGACAATATATTAAGGAGCGGAAAAGTGTGGCAGGTGCCTCTACTTTTGTTGGCTGA
>NW_009613896.1:7492-11220 GCF_000690535.1 Cariama cristata
CTTTCGTAGTCTGAAGCAGAGCCCTTAAACAATGACTAAAGTGTTTGTAAGACACAAATCACCCTAACCAGGCACGATGTGGAGGGCACAGACCCACGTGACACTGCCAAGGCAGCGACAGCAGCAGAGACAGGCAGATGTGGAGCCCCAAGGGTCACTCCAAAAAGAGGACAAGACAGCCTGGCCAAATCTGTGGCACAGGACCCCCTCCCATGTACCAGCTAATGAAACAAAGGAGCTTTTGAAGGTCAGGATGGTGGTGAAAGCAACGTGGGCAGCCGGTTAACAGTCGCAGATGGAGGGTGTGAGGGCATCCAACGAGTAGTTTGGCAGCCAGGAGTTGGATGGAAAGAAAGAGGGTGTCACCATCCATGGGGGACACTGTCAAACTTGGAAGACCACCAAAAAGGTCCACGGCAGATCCAGCTAGCAGAACCTGACAGCAAGGAGAGCTGATGTTGCCTTATGACAGTCCTTTACCCCAGACCTGCTGTCCCCAGCTCCATGTTAGCACCTGGGGGTTCCCCTGCAGTCCTTCTCCGCACAGGGACCCTGTCTGACTGTTTTGGGTCTCTTGGGATGTCCCCAGCCACCCTGAAGCACCTTCACTCTGGGCTTTTCTTGGTGGTGGAGCTATTGCTATGTGTGCCTTTGAGGGTTGGCCCTTTCTGCATCAGTGACAGGAGAGAGGTGTCACCGATGTCATCAGGCACCTCTTTGCCTTTCTGCAACATCTCCCCTGCAAGGATCCTGCTACTCTGAATCAATCCCATCCCACACTGCCTCTGCCTGAGCTGCACCACAGGAGGTCTGGGCTAACTGAGGACCACGGCTGCACAGCCAGGCCAGCGGGGACTGGGTGGAAGAGGCCTCTCATTCAACCATCCAGGCAGAACCGCAGCTAGAAACTCCTCAAGGATGCTCTAAGGAAGAGCTCGTGTCGCTCCCAGAAGGTCTTGAGCTTAGTTGACAGAGATCCACCTCCTTCAGCTAGCCCAAGGCAACAGGAGACCAAGCAAGGCTCTGCTCAGCATAACCAGCCCTTGTTAAAAGCAAAACCTGGCTGTCGCTCAGCATATCACTTGCAAGAGGACCCTGCCGAGAGGCAGATGAGCGCATTGTTCATCCTCGCTCCTGCGATTACACCCAGCTCCAAGCTGGTTACTATTTGGGTAGACCTGTTGGACAGCAGAAAGTTTGGGTGTGAGGTGTGACGTTGGTGAGGCCAGCAGAAACGGTGAAGTAAGGGATGACCTCACCTTGAAATGATGGCAACGGACATGGGCACCGCTGCTCCCACCTTGAGCAGGGGCAAGAGATGCTTGTCAGCCTGCAAAGCGATGGTCCCCAGCGCTGGTGGGCTTGGCCCCTCCGGCAGATCTCCTTCGCCGTTCTGCCGAGTCAGACAGTAATTACTCACTCTCATCTTACGGAGTGGGGATCGGGGGAGTCAATCTCATAAAGCCAGAACTAGGTTAGTCTCCCGGCTCCCGTCACTCGCAAGATATATTGCTGAGCAGATCCACCCCCAGTCCCTTCTCTGTGGCAATCAGCACCTTACTGGCCCAAGGCCACCACATCTCTGCCTGGATGCTGCCGGCCCAAGCTCCTCCTGTTCCAGTCCCGTGTGCCCTGGCTCCTCCTGGGTTTGGTTTGCAGGTCTGAGACAAGAACCCACCCCACCACCATGCATCAGCCCTGGGGTTACCTCGCAAGTGCTGCCCTGGCCATGCATGCACCTTGTCTAATACCCAGGATGCTCCTTCTGCAATGCTTAGGGTGCTCTGGAAAGTCTTTAAAGCAGGAAAAAAAAAAAAAAAAAAGGCATGTGAGGCTGAAAAGAGGCTTTTTGAGGGCTGAGCGCATGGAGGAGTCACTCGAGGATGCTTCCCTGCCTGGATGAGCACTTCCCTGGCCCCTTGGCTCCGGAAGGCACGGAGAAGCAATTGGCAAGCTAAGGCTCAGTTCCCGCTTCCCTTCCGCTGGATGCAAACAAGCCCTTAACATTTAAGCAAGTGCTTCTGCTTGTGGAGACATGTGGGGTGCCGAGTGCTCACTTCAGCTCACCTCGTGACTCATACCCTCCGCAAGAAGGTCGGAGAGGGAGGATGGTGGGGAGGAGAGCACTCAAAGGCACGGGGCAGCTCCCCTCCCGGCGGCACAGGCGTTGGGAAGTGAGGGTGCCCGTCACCCTGCCGCCTGGGCTCCGCCACCGTCCCCCAGCTCCGCTGCTTCTGCCCTGGCTGCAATTAAAACTCACCCTAAACATTGCAGTAATGTCAGGTTTGCATCTGATTTCCGCTGCGCCAGGTAAGGAGGGGCCGGCAGGCTTGGAAAAGGATCACACGTGGCAGCTTTTAATAGAAACCCGCCCGCCTGTCACTGGCTTCTCATCATTCCTCTTGAAACATTTGCTAATTACCAACAAGCTGGTGTTTGCGTTTCGGGTGTGACATTCCCCTCTGCAGCCCATCTCCCCCTCCTCCTTGTCCGCACCCAAGCTGGCAGCAGCACTTGGGGGGCTTCAGGGAAGGTGGGACTTGCAGGATGTTCTCCAAAAGGGCTGTAAGAACTCTGTTCCTTCTAGAGATGGACCCAGGGATGGGTGGGAAATGGCTCCCTCCAGTTGCTCTCTCCTCCCAGGCATATTTCTTCCCATTTTCAGGGAAGGACAGGTCCTCTGGAAGTGTCTTGAGAGCTAAACCTGATGAGTTAGGGCTTTGGGATCACACCAGCCACCTCCTTCCAGGCTGTGCTGGACCAGGACACCACTGCCACCAGCTCTCTAAGATGTGCATCCCTGCACCAGGGTCAACCTGCCCCACACTTTGCCCTTTTGAACCCTTACCATAGGTTGTGCCCAAACTCCCGAGGACACCGAGACCTGAGTGGTGGCACATGTCTACAGCTCTTGTCTCCCAGCTGCCTACTGAGGACGTGCCACCTTTTTCTCCCATGCTCTGGAGGGCTGGGGGATGGCGAGCACGGCGGGGCAGGGATGGGATGGGGACCTAATGCCAGTGATGCTCTACAGGGACCGAGGGTGCCAGTCCTCAGGGGCTCTGATCCCATGGGACACCTCCTTCGCCTCTCACCCTGTGTTTGGGATCCCTCCTGGAGCAGCATGAGCTAAGGGGCTGAGGGGAGGCATCGGAGAGGGGAAGACAGGGTTGGGAAAGAGGCTGGAGATTTGTTTCAGAGGGCAACCCAGGGAGGTGCAACGCTGAACAGCCTCCCACCCCTCTGTTACCCACTGGGTCTCGCACGCTGCCCCATGCCAGCCACCCCCTCCTTGTGCCCAGCTTGTGGTGGCAGTGAGTGCTCAAGCATCACCGCACTGCATGGAGAGCCTGGAGAGGGGCTGGAAAGGGGGGATATTTGCTGATCCAACCATTCCTAGCACAGGGATGCCACTTGGGACTCCTGAAGGTGGGAGACCCCTGTAAGGGCTTCTCCTGGTCTATGCCAGCCCTGGCAGCTTCCTGTTCCCCTGCATACAGACCCCCATGTTTCTCCAGCACGTTACTACACATGGGGTCTCCGGTAGATCAGAAATGCTCCTTTTAATTGGGTATAATCTGCTTCCCTCCTCTCACCGGCACCAGGGATGGTGATGGGGTGGGAGAAGCCAGGGAGCTACATGGGAGACCCCCCCAACTTTACCCACCCGCCTCCTGAACGCTGAGGCTGCTGTGGTTTCAGCAGTTGGAAAGGGGGCCAAGCAGGGG
>NW_009613896.1:11332-11660 GCF_000690535.1 Cariama cristata
AGCCCACCCCCCCCCTCTTCAATCCACTGGGGAATTATTTATCCTGACAATAGTAATTGTCTGCACGGGCCCTTCCCCCTCCTCAGCACCTACCCCAACAAAGGAAATCATCCTGATATGAAAGGGAAAATTAAATTACCCCAATAAAGACTTAGTGCTGCTTTAATGACATCACCAGACTCAGGCGCTAATTAGCAGAGTACAAAGGAAGCTAAATGTGAAAACGTGAATTTTTGTTCCCTTTTCTCCTGTCGTAGAGTCTCGGGAGTGGGAGTCTTGACAGGCATGGCAGGAGGAGATGCTCCCGCCCGGCCGGGCGGCGGGCGGG
>NW_009613896.1:11691-12922 GCF_000690535.1 Cariama cristata
GCCAAGCTCTGGCAGCCGGGTGCTGCCACTGCCAAGCGGCACCGGTGGGAAGAGCTCCATAAGGTTTTGGGAGATGCATATAGCAGCTGGAGCCCATTTGGATCCAGCCAGGGATCCCTGGGGTGCCAACGCTTGAATCTTGCTCTGTGCCATCCCTGGGCGCTGCAGTCTGCCCCTCTGCCTTGGGCATGCAGCCGTACGCTGCACTCCTCTTGCCAAACCCGTGCATCCATGCACATGGCACGGCGTACCGCACTGCACAGCTCACACCTCCCACGGCGAGCGTGCACTGCATGTCCATGACTCACATTGCATGCTGCAGTGCCCAGGCTTGCAGCTCCCAGAGTGCGCTTGCAGGTGTGCACACACGTCATGTTGCACACACAAGTCACGTTGCACACACACATCATGTTGCACACACACACGCACGTCACGTCGCATGCACACACGAACTGCACCCACATCTCACACCGCACATGCAGCACGGCCGTGTACCGCTTACCCTCTACCCAAATGCGTGCACATCTCACTCTCGGTGCACCCTCATCTCCCACGCACCCCCGCGTGTCCACACGCCTTCACCGCACACCTGCGCTGCACGAACAGACAGCTCACACTGCGCACACCCTGTGTACACACCTCACACCACGTACAATGCAGAGCCCCTTGTCTGAGGTCCATGTCCGCTTGCTCTGGACAAGGAGGTCACGTCCCTGCGCCCTGCCTGCATGACCCTGACACCCAGGATGGTGCCAGCACCTCCCTCTGAGCTGTGCCAAAGCCGGCCGCCCTCCTTCCTCCCCACATCCCATCAAGGCATCATTTCTGTTTGCAGCTTGCACGCTTGGCCACCTCCCATGCAGGCAACATGCACTTGCCACGTCATCCCCCCCATTGCTGCAGACCCCTGCCCTGGGCACCCTGGCACCACCTGCAGCCACCTCAGCACCCGGCATCCTCCTGGGCATCGACTTACCAGTACAGCTATGCCGATTTTCTTCCAGTTCCATCTGAACAGCGACAGTGTTGAGCAGTGTGACAGCCCCAGGGAGAGCTGGCAGCACCGCAGAGCTGCTCAGCCTCGGGGTGCCGATGCTACGTGGGACCCCACAAAGGGCCAGGGGCCGGCTGGCCGAGGGCAACTACAACCAACACCCGGGAAGCAGCGAGCCCCAGCCCCAAGGCTGCCCGATGGGACAAGAGCTTGCCTGAACACCCTCCTGGGCAGGGG
>NW_009613897.1:0-4772 GCF_000690535.1 Cariama cristata
TCTTGGCAGCCGGACCAGAAATCTGGTCTGGGGGAGTGACCAGCATTGCTGGCTGAAGGACAGGTCATGGCATGGTGCCAGGGTACTGCTACCATTACGCCTGCCAAGAGCTCGCAGATGAAGAGCAAGGCTCGTTGAAGACAAGATGGATTACTTTTCTTGCTGCAGCTGATTTATCTAGCTGCGATAACGAACACCCCACAGATATAACATAAATCTGTTGGGCCAGATAGGCCTGCCTTAAGGCCAAAATCGTTGGTCTGGAGCTGTAATTAGCCCCGGGCTGTGGCCTCCAGGCGATGCTCGCTCCGGCCCTGCCCCGGGCACTTTCCCTGAGCACATCCCGCACCGAACGCGGGCATGGAGCTGTGGCCGAGCGTTTGGTCGTGGCAGAGCGTGTCGTTGCTTGCTGGTCCTTGGTGTGTGCGAGCAACAGCACCGCTTTGGCGAGTAGGGAGAGGGTGGCCGAGAGTGTTCTGGCAGAGCCCCGGCATGCCAGTGGGAAGGATTGTCCAGGTTGGGGCTGAGCGAAGCCTCTGGGTCCATACCCCACTGAATTTGGGTCAGAGGGTCCTGTTAACGCTGTGGTCTGTCTCTGCAGGGGACAGAGGAACTGCCCCCAGCATCGTGCTGCACTTGGTCTGCGGGAGGCTGGCAAAAGCCCCCCTGAGGTCGGTGCTCGGTGGGAAGGGAGGTCTGCTTCCCAGATTTCAGTTCCCCTAGCAATTAATTCCTGGTGGATTCTACTTCTGAGATCTGAAGGAGGTGTTTCCTGGGGGATTTTGCATGCACAGGTGAATAGGAGTGTGGGAGAGCTTCGGGCTTGGGAAGCCAAGTGCCCAGCGAGAGATGCCCGCTCCCCCAAATGAACTGTGGGGAGAGGAGAGGGAAGAGGGGCTGGGGCAGGGACCACCTCTCCTTTGGACTCTGTGAAGAGCCTGGTCTCGAGTGTGATTTTTGAGGAAGGTCCTTCCTGCCCAACTGTCCCTGGCTGTGCCGTGCCCACCGTCTGCGCCTCTTCCCCTTCACCCAGTCCTCACCCATCCGAGTGCTCACCAAACTCATTTCCTCCCCCGCGAAGCAGCACAAACCAGCCGTACTTCTCTAACCCTTCCTGTGCTCTCTCCTTTTCAGGGCCTGTACATATTCCTGGTCTATGCAATCTATAACAGTGAGGTAAGAGATGGCCCTGCCTGGGCTCAGCCACTCGTCACAGCAACTGTTTATTAGCCATCAAGGGGGTAGCTGGGCTTGTAGTAGTCACATCAGGCAGCATAGCCCTGACTGTGCCTCTGGAACAGTGGTTGCTCTTTCTCCATGACTTGCTGGAGGACCTCTTGCTCTGCTAGAGCTGCTGTGGCCCTTTCTAATGTCCCTGCTCTGCTCCAGGTGAGGAATGCCATCCAGAGGATGAAGGACAAGAAGAAAGCACTCTCCTTCACAGTAAGTTGCAAGGAGGCCCTGCTGCCCCCTTCACTCATCATGCACCCACCAGCGGAGCGCCCCAGGTGTACGTTTGGTCTGCTTTGAGGAGGTGATGGTGGAAAGAGGTCTTACTTTTTTTATTTTTTGTCTCCCTTCTTTGCAGTCCTGTCAGACAACACAGACCCAGAGATAACCTGCCCTGCTTAGGCAGCAGTGTGCGGTACCAGGGTGGGATGGGAGTCAAAGTCCCAGGGACCGCAGTGCAGATTAAATCAATCTTTAAAGTTGTACCTGGATCTAGCAAAGACTCACGTTGCAATTTTCACTGTCCTGTATCTCTTCCCTGTCATTACAGAACTGCTCTCATCCCATCAACTACTTATCAAGTCCAAGAAACACGACCTCCTGGGAGACAGGGAAACTGAGTCCTCCTGCAGCTGAGAGTGCCTTGTCAAGCCCTGTGCAGAAAGACCCTCCAGTGAAGAACATCACCAACAAAGGTACAAAGAGGGTTGTCGTTGCTGTTGGCCCAGGCTGTGAGATGAGACCGCAATAAAATGTTATTCCCAAGGCTTGAATTTTAGTGCAGGTTCACTTGGCACTGTGTTAACTCATTTGCACACTGTGCCTGTGTGAGCACTTGGGGTCTGGTGCTGCAGGTGCAGCAGAGGATGAAGGGTTCCCAGGGAAGGTAGGGACCGCGTGCATGTGGATCTCGGAGGGGTCAGGTTCATGCCTGCAGGCTGGCTGGATGTGGGCAGGGGGTCTCATCACCGTGTTATGCAGCATTGCGTTCTCCTGAGGCAAGAACCTGTGCTTCTGTCTTAAAATGAATTTTCTGGAGAAGGGGAGGCAAAGGTGGCAGTGGGAAGTAGGGTTTTTAGCTTCACGGAAAAAAGGTGGTGCATGCTCCAACCAGTTCGTGGGTGCAGTTACACAGATAACCTGTTTGGTCCCTTTGCTTCAGTGGAAGATACTTAGGGGAAACAAAGCACCAAGTTCTTGGTAAAAGCATGAATATTTCTGCTCTCTAGTCTCCAAACTCATTGTGCTGCTTCACCCCCTAGGAAATTTTGGAGCCAAAATTCCCATGGGGATTTCATCAATTATGTCGCCGGAGAGACCGGTATGTAACGTCTTCTGTCATTCTTCCACCTTCAGCCATACACAGAGCACAGTGGTTATGTAGGAGTGGTGTCTGGTGGTTCCAGCGAGGGGCTGGGACTCAGGACGCTGGTGGTGTTACCAGCCCTGGCACAAATTCAGTGTTTTCTGTTGAGCAAATCCCAGAAGCTGCCCGACTCATCCACCGCGGGCGCAGACTGAGGGTAATGCCGATCCCCTCTGCCCCAGGGTGCTACAGAAGTCGCTGAGTGCTGGTGAGGGACCAGGCAGCGTGTTAGCACGGCATCCATGCGCTCCTCCCGAGGGCCAGTCCAGACACACGGCCTGCCTATCAAAACCAAGGAGGGTTTGATACACATCCTGAAGACTCTGGTTTATTAAAATACATACTCGTTATTAGCAGCGTGTTGATTTAAGTCATTTAAACCATTTGAGATGCGTGTTTTCGTGCCATAGTGGCCAATCCTGGTAGTCAAGCCAGATGCAACTGAGCGTGTGCTGTCTTCCGCAGGAGCGTAGGATGGAGAGCAAGGTGGGCTGGCGGGCAGGAGCTCCTGGCCGGTGACCTGCCTTGGCTGTGCTGTGAGGGCAGGGCCTGAGCTGGGGCTGGCCTGGGCAGGGGCCGGCAGCAGAGAGCACGCGTTCTGCGGGCAGGAGAGGAGGAGACCCCAGAACGGCCGATTTCCAAGGCGAGAGCTCACCCCTGAGCCGATGGGGAACCAGCCCTGCCGCCGTGCCGGGAGGGTGGTTGTAGCAGGGGCGTACGTCAAGAGGAGGCGGCAGTGAATTTGAGCCAGTAAGGCACCGAGCAGAGGTTGGCACGGATCAAGGCAGGAGACTTCTCCCAGGGACAGCAAATTAAAATCGGGCAGCGGGGGCTTGCTGTCCCTGCGGTGGGCGAGCCGCATCTGATCAGGGAGGGCAGGCTGGGTTGTGCTGCCTGCAGGATTGGGATCTAGAGCTCGGCAAGGTATGGCCTAAAACAGGGAACAATTTAAATACGACTGCTCTGATACCACTTTCATCTCCCACTATTGAAATGATCATCAGTCCTTGTGCACTTGACATACAAGTGCTGTAATTTCCTCAGAATAAAATCCAACACTACTTTCATATGAGTCTCTCACTGAAGGATCTCTCTTCCTCTCTAATATTTATCCTTTGAAAACCTGTGTCACATAGACAGCTCTTATTTATCCAGTAGATAATACTTCTATAGCTGGCATATCGTTTTGAAGCCACTCAATAAAATCCATATTTTCATCTCTCACGATTTATATTGTGGTTAATGCCGTTCCTCCCCTCGTGCTGAACGCTGACTGGGATTCATTCGCAGGTGATGCTTTTCTCAACCAGCCAGGTGCTGGCTGCATAAACTGGGACCAGGGCTAAGCTCCTGGCACCAGGTATGGGACGTGGGCCAAAGGGATTAGCCCAGGGGCCTGAGTTTCCTAAGGCAGGGAGCTTTAAGAGGCAGCAGATCTCCTAAATGCCAAGGCCATGGCATTTCTAGCAGGCAAAGACAGAAAGTGCTTTATTCCGTGTGAGGGTCACCGAGGACTTTGGTGTATCTTTCCTGCTTAAACATTGCATTTTTAATGCACTTCTTTCCTTTCTGACGAGCATGGGTGCAGCAAAAGGTGATGCTGATGCCAGTGCCTGCCTGGGGAGAGGGGGCACAGCCCCCTGCCTGCACAGATCCGTGCTGTGGCAGCGCGGCTCTCGGTGCTCCCCGGTGTTGGTGTGAGACCCGCGGTGCCGAGCCGGCGGGGGAGTTTCCATCCGAGCCCCATCTTCACCGCAGAGGCGGTGGGCGCAGCTGTGCCCTCGGTGGATGGCTGGACCCTCAGCTGGATGGGTGCTCCTTCCTTACGTAAGGCAGTGCTGTTTTTCCTGCTCCCCAGCTAAATGAGTCATGGCACTCGCTGGAGAAGCGGTGAATTAAGAATGTCACTGGCAGCTGCACAATAGTTCGGATGAAGAGAAGATGCTACTTAAAAATGTTTGAAAACACTTAAAACAACAAAACACTGAGCGAGTGAAGATACAAACACAGACGAGATGTTCTTTGTGTTTCAGCTTTTTAAAATGTTGTTTGGTGATATTTGTTGCTGTTGGGCTGGGAGCAGGAATTTCACACCTCACAGAGCATTAACCATCACTTAAGAACAGGGTGCAGGCTTGTGCGTGCTCTTTCTACAACAGCATGAGGGGAGAGAGCT
>NW_009613897.1:4874-5441 GCF_000690535.1 Cariama cristata
CCTGCCGAGAGGAGCGGCTGTGTCCAGGGAGGGCAGGCTGGGTTGTGCTGCCCGCGGGAATGGGGTCTAGAGCTCAGCAGGGTACAGCCTAAAGCAGGGAACAATTTAAAGTTGACTGCTCTGCTACCACTTCCATCTCTCGGGGACTGGGGTGAAGGCTCCAGCTCCCCAGCTCAGTGGCGGGGGGGGGGCTGGGTGCTGGGGGCTGGGGAGCCCTGCCTGGCCCCGGGGAGCGTGGCGAGGGGTTGCCAGCAGCGAAGCAATCAGACCTGTACCTTCTGCTAACAAGTGTTCTCCCCTCTTTCAGGCTGTAGAGCTGACAGCGTTCAAATCCTCAGGTAACATTTGCCTACATCATTTTCTTTAATTTTTGTTACTGCTGGTACTGGTTTCTGTGGTTGCATGCTGGAGTGCTGCCTGGAGGGCAGGTGGTTTTTGCTCGGGCTTCAGGAAGCATTTTATTTCCAAACTGCCCTGGTGAGTGCAGTCCTGGCCAGGCTGTTGGGAGATCTGTGTCCCCCTGAACAGCTGAGGAAGAGGAGGGTATGAAGCCCCACCGGCTCTGCC
>NW_009613897.1:5457-8480 GCF_000690535.1 Cariama cristata
CCCAGCAGCATTGGTGGCTCAGCCGAGGGTGCCGGTCTCAGGGCACCCACCTGGTTTCTCCCCATGTCTCTGCCCCTTTCTGGCTGCCTGTCCGTGTCCGCAGCTTGCTGCACACCAGCTCCCTGGGCCCCTCCGTGACAGCGAAGCTGCAGGTGGCAGGCCTTGGCAGGCAGCGGAGGGGCCGCGGGGCTGAGCTCCCTGCCTGCGCACCCCGGCACGGCCGGTCCCCAGGGCACAGCAGGGACCAGCACGCCTCGCTGCCTGGCAGGACCTGGGCTGCTTTCAGGGGTGGCAACAGCTCTTTGCTGCCGTAGGGTATTTTAAACCAGCAGCTGCTGCAGAAAGCGCTGGCGGGTGTTAGAGGTGCCTTGCTCCCAGAGAAGGGAAGCCAGGGAAGGTGGGGTGTTCAAACAGGGCTGGATTTATGAGCTTAAAAGCAGCCATTTAGCTGCTTCTGTTTCAGGTTGTAGAAAGGCCAATGCCACCATGGAGGTGGGTAGAATTAAAACCAGAAATCCCTCCTAAGCCCCCGACCTCTGCTCGGCTGCGGTTCTGGGGAAAGGCCAGCCAGCTCCCTGCTCCCTGCTCCCTCCCCGCCGTCCCTGCCGGGCTTTGGGCGAGTCACCAGCTCCTCCGAGCACGGGTGCAGCATAGTTAGCTTTATTTTTTTTACCAACCGTTGCCAAGTACTCCCAGCATTCTCAGTGCAGTCTCTGGATGGGGTCATTCAAACAGACAGTGCAGTGAAGAAGCACCGGGGATGGATTGGTATTATTTTTTTCTTCATTGTTACAGTTTCTTTTGTCAAAGGAAGCAGTGCATTAGCAGGTTTCTGATTTTGCTCCACATTAAGCGTCTAAGCAGGGCATGCTTAGACTATTTTCGAGACGATGCCACCCAGAAGCATTGCAGCTTTCCTCCCCACAGTGGACACAGGAGCAAGGCAGAAACGGTGGCATCTGGGAGTAAAGGTGCTGCGGCATTTCAGGCGTAGGAGTGGGGTCTCGGAGACAGCGAGACCTACACCCAGCACGTGCATTTGCACTCTGTCCCCCCACCCTCTCCCCTTCACCTGCTCCTGCATTTTTTAATCTAGCCACATCTGTAATTAAACTCCAGCTGTGCAAAGAGGCAGGTTGTTTAGTTTGTTTTGTTTTCTCAGGTAAGCCCTCAGTGTATTTTTAAAAGCCTGGGTCTGCCCAGAGGCCACTGGGAATGCTGGGCTCGGTGCCTGCCCCCTCGCACGCCGACTGATGCACAAGGGCCGCGGACGCAGGGCAGCGCTGCGCACGGCCACCGTCTCTGCCAACACCGAGAGCGGCTCCTCGCGCGCCCCGGGGCGAGGGAGCCCTTGGTTGGGCAGTCCTTCAGCCCGGGGTGAACGAGAAGATCTCCTTGAACCAGAAGAGCACTCCTCTGCACACTTGTGTACGTGCAAGCCGGCCTGCGGCACAGCACTGGTGCTGGCTATGCTGCGCTGCTCTGGGGCGCCAGGCTCAAAGACAAGTGCTTCCAGCCATTAAAAAAAATAATAAAAGGCAGTAATGCCCAGCTGCAGTAATGCCTGGGAGACCCCAGGGCAGCTCAGCACAGGTTGCCATCTTCACAGCTTGTTCAGGAGAGCAAAATGCTGCGTAGCTCTTGGGGGTGACAGCTGCCAGGAGAAGCAAAGCGTAACCCTGTGTGCTTGACGATGAACAAGAGACAAATCATCTCAAGGCAGACACTGCTTCCCCTCTTCTATTTGTTTTCTCCCAAATGGTTTAATGAAGAGACCCACACTTTGCCCCAGGTATCTTTATTTGAAAATTTCCAGCCAGCTGTAATGAAAATTGTGAGGTACCAGCAGCAGGCTTGGAGGAGCTCACGCAGGGACCCAGGAGGAGCCCACTGCCCCGCAGCGCAGCAGGGAGAGCTGGGGGGCAGCTGGACCGCTGGCCCCTGGGGCCGGTGGGAGCCTCGGGGCTCAGAGGACTTGCTCACAGTCTCCCAGGAAAGCTGTGCTGGATCTGGGCTGGGATCCACCTCTTCTCTGCTCCAGCGCCTCGGCCGTGCTCTTGCGAGAGCCATGGGCATCACGCTGGCTCCAAGTGCGAGAAGCAGCCAGGGGGCCGTGGGGGGTGGGTGGGATGGGCTCCCAGCGGTGCGCTAACACGTGTGAGGATGAGGGCGGGTAAAATCCAGGTAAATACCAGGCCAGTTTCAGAACTACAGAAATGAGGAGTTTTGCAGTGTGGCTGTGGCCAGGAGGCAGGCATGGGCTCCTTCCCCACCTCCCCACCCCCAATGTTAGGGCTCCCCCCGCAAGGACTAAAAAAAAAGCACGTTTCCGCAGTAATGAGCTCCAGCCCAGCTGTACAAAGCTGTGCATCGCAGCGAGCGCACTGCCCGGATTCATTACACCCTTTATGTAAGCAGGGGATGGCCGGGGGGGGCTCACATATTTGCACAAACAATAAGTACCCTCTTCCTTGTCTTGGCAAACAAGAGCTCCAAGAGGCCTCCACATCCTCCATCTCTTCAAGTGATGGCTGCTTTGTTTCCCCACGATAATTTCATTATTCTGTTTGAATACATTTATATGTTGCTAAGCCACACATAGCAACATGGATCTTGTCTCCATGGCCCAGCCTTTCTCTAATCAATATTGAGTAATTCTACAACTCTTGCCATACCGCATTAAATAAGATGATTGGTTTTAAAATAATAAGAAAATTATAAGTCTTTGGGATTCAAAGCGAGAAAAGCACCTGAGTGTCGTGGGCACTTGGAGAAACGCAGGCCCTGCCGGGATGCCCTGCAGTGGGATCACCGCTGCCGTCCATGCCACGGTCCTCCCCGGCGGGCAGAGGTACCTTATGCCCTGATGGAAGGAGGTGCAGCCCACGCGACATCAGTGCTCTCTGCCACGGTAGTGCTGGTGTTTTCATTAAATCCCATTTAAACCTCGTTCTCTCAGAGCTCGGTGCTGTGCACGGTGGGCTAATTACTGAGCAGGGGAAGAAGAGGTTTCTCCTTATAGC
>NW_009613897.1:8498-8792 GCF_000690535.1 Cariama cristata
TACTCCCTGGCGTAAGGACTGTATTTCAGAGACCCCTAAAGGGGCAGGGGGGTCCATGGGATGGCAGAGCCGTGCCGACAACAGGCAGGGCTGGCTGTGCCAGACCAGCGGTCACCTCCAGCCACTGCTCTGTCCTACGGCAGGTTTGGGCTGTGCTCTCTCCCCGCGTGCCCCACGGGAGGGACCCCTGCCTTCCTCTCCCTGCTGATGCAGCTGAGACCATCTCTCTTTTGCTTTAGGTTTCTGAGAAGATTCTGGGTGATGGGCCCACAACGCTGAAGCTCTTCCAACAGC
>NW_009613898.1:0-15396 GCF_000690535.1 Cariama cristata
GCTGTGCTCCGGCTCTGCCGGAGCAATCCTCTCCGGACCTTCGTTTACTTGCTTGTAAAAATCCCCATTACCATCTTTTCTGCCTGTGTCATGGGTCCCATTTGATCTGCTCTTCTTCCCCTAGACCCCGCTCCCAAAGGCTGCTAATTATGCAAAAAACCAAGGCGCCTTTTTTAATAACTTCTGCTCATTGAGAGCTGCAGAGGCAGACTTGAAAAGGAGGACTGGAGTGGTTCAAAACTCAAAAGGCAAATAGAATCAGAGGGATGTTTATTTATTATTAATAAAAAAAAAAAACAAACTGGTTTTGATAGTAGGGACCCGTGCCTGACTTTTGTGTCGCTGTGCGGGATGGAGTTGTTTTGCAGAGTGGTGGTTTGGGACATTTCCCGGTGCTTGGAAGTGATGCGGTGGTGAGAGGGGGTTTGTACGTGTTCCAGGGCTGGAGATACTCTTGGAGGGTTTCGTGAAGACTCAGTGAGGGGGATTTAATGAAGAGTCAGTGATCAAGAGGCTTCTGCGTCGTCGTTGCTGCCAAATAACGTAATAAGACTTTCTCTACGTTTCACTTTACAAGTAAACGTATTCTTTCTAAAGCTTCGAAACATGAGGAAAGCCCCCAACTTCAAAAGAGAAACACTCACTTCGATGCGGCACATTTCCCCTCTTGCAAAAGGCCGTTTCTTTCCCTTCCCTTGTCATGACAAAAAGGCTTAATTTTTTTATTTTTTTATTTTTTTTTTTAGCCACTCTAAGGGGAGAGGGAAGAGGGGGAGAGTCGTTAAAATGCAGTTCTTTCAATTACGTCCCGTTATTTGTCATCTTTATTGCTTTTCTATAGTTTTCATTGCGCCTTTAATAGTACGCCTGGTCAGAAAAGGTGAGCTGGAATGTGAACGCACTTGGCTGCCGCCGCCGCCACCGCCATCAGTGCCTACGAGCTGTGCTCGAATCCCCGTCCCTGTAGATTTTAATGTCCCCGCAGACTGCTGGCAGCCTGCTTCCAGCTGTGGCAGGCATGATGCAGTGAATTGCTTTTGAATGTTCTTTACTCAAATAGGCAGTAATTACAAGCTTAAAGAGGTTTAGTGGTCCAGTAAACTACATAATCACCCCTGAATTAGCCTGGGCTCATCAGTTGCAGTCCAGCAACCTCAAGACTGCTGTTTGTATGCAGGCTTTATCACGTAGCAACCTGAGCAGCAGGTGTGGAACAGCAAGAATCCCCCATAAACACAACTGTCTACTGGGGACAATGATCTCTAATGAGATGAGGCTACAGCATCACTGTAATTTAAGTGGGAAAATTAACGCCAGAGAATGCACGCTACTTCCAAGAGTCTCTGCTTCTTCGGAGAACAGCGGTGTTTTGCTGGCTTGGTTTTTTTTTTTCTTTTCTCTCTTCTGTTTTTTTCCCGCCCCTCCCCTCCCGGATCTTTAAATGCATCTTTTTTTTATGAAGAACACATTGTGGTTTTGCTTATAAGTTGAGTGGGCTTTATTCTTTTACAAGGATATGTTGTGAATATGTAATGGTGGACGGGGCATCTGTTCAAGGACTTTCCATGCCAACAAAGCGGCATTGCAAAATAGCAGCTTTATCTTTTCATTTCCTTCCTCGGTGGTGGTTTGTTGGGTTTTTCTTTTATTTCCAACTAGAAAATGTTCGAATGTAAAACTCTCCTCATCTTGGCATTGAAGATTGGCACCTCGACGCGGAGGTTGCCTTGAACTCTCTTTGGGTGGCTGCTTGGTCCCTCCATGAAAAGAGGTGGCCAAGTTCGTGGCAGGAGGCTTTCCAAATTGCTTGGTGGCTGCTCCCAAGGGTGCTACCGCCCCAGGAAACCTGCCTAAAGCTCCTGCTCCGTCCTAAAGCCTGCGGTTGATATTAGGGACCTGGCTGAATGCCCCAACCCTCCATCACCCTGGTCGCTCCAGTGTGTCGGGCAGGGGAGGTGGGCGTAGGGGAGCGTTTTTATCCCCCCTGACAGAGGGAGCTCCTGACGTACCGAAGGCAGCCTGAGAAAGAGAGCAAAAAGCCCAAATAAAAGCTTTCGGCTTAGCTCTGTGGGATTACAACCGCCGACACTGGCGTTTCCCAGAGATTGCGGAGTTCTTTCCAAGCCCACCTGTTTAGAAAGTCATTTGAGGTAGATAAGGACAGTGACTTATTGCTGAGAAAAGGCTTCTGGTCGGGAGATATTTACCTGAGCTAATCTGTCTTAGACCGGCTCTAAAAACAACAGCAGCGCTTTTATGGAGTTATCGGGTAGTCCGGATTTCCTTTAGCGTGCCGGGGACGGAGATATTTTTACCTCCTTCCCAAAAGCTGCTCACCTAGGAAAGGCTGGGGCTCGTCTTCCTGCCTTCCCGCGGCTGCTGGATAAAGATGCCGCCTTTACTGAAAAGCTGGGTTTCGAGGATGTGAATTTTAGCTCTAAGGCAGCTGGAAGACAGATAATGCATTTCCTCGGTCCCGTCGGTGTCACTTGGGTGTGATATTTCATTGGTTTTGGCCGTGTGCTGCGCTGAGGAGAGTTTTGCTCATCTTTTGGATGCAATTTTTCTTTTAATTACCCTGTCCTTGGTTATTTTTAGGCAGTGGTAGAGCAAAAAATAATCGTAATAATAAAGAAAAAAGAGGCAGAGGATGGGAAAGCACATCACCTGTGTCCCATTAGCACAAATAATCTTGACGCTAAAGCAAAAAATCACTTCTTAAGTGTATTAAGAGACGTTAACGTGTGTGTGCAAGCACCGTGTGTGTGTTTCTGGGTGCGCAGACGTCCAGGCACTAAAGGAATGTTTAACATGGGAAAAGCTCCACTCAATTACCCGGGTATGGCGTGGGAGTGTCTGCATAGACTCGGCTTAAACTGAAAACTGGTAGGGGCCAGAGTCAGCTCCCGACACTGAGGTCTATCGGAGCGTCTCCGAAAGGAAATAGCAGAAGCACCATTGCTTGGACTAGCTAACGCTCAACTGGAAAAGGCAGTGGGTAATAATAGATGGTATGGAAGGAATAATATTGTAGCAGCCAGGGGATGGATTAGATGAGTTAAAAGGTTTTTCCATTTTCTGACTTCTGTAATATCCTGTGCAAGGGATGATCTGAACTTTTTTTCCTTAATGAGTGCTGGTATGATGAGTAATTTGATGGGGCCACCAGAGAAGTATTGGCAGCGCGTCCCAAGCCATACCATGTCTCTCCATCAGCCTTGGAAAGGATATTTATGTTAGCAAGTGCCAAAACTTGTTCACAGACAACTCTTGCAAGAAAATTATTTACAAAAGGGCAAATGGGGGAAAAAAGAGACGGACGGAGCATTTTTTTTTTTCCCTCGGCATAACTTCTTCATTAAAAAGTGCTGCTGTTGCCAGCACCTCTTCCCCTCCTCGTCAGCCCCCCGCAAATAAAACGTCTCTTCCACCCCTCTGCCTGCCAACCCAACCCAACCCCTGTTTAATCGGGTTGCACTGTGAACACATGTTGGGATGTTAAAACTTCTGGGGTATTGGCTCTGTATTTTACGCCCTGCGTTTGCCTTAGAGGAGTCAAATTCTGCCTCCTTTCCTCACCTTTTATTTTTTGGCAGGATTGCCAAAGCAGCCTGCAAAACCTTTTGTGAGGGCAGCGATGGGCAGCGGCTCAGAGCCCCATCTCGTCGGACGTCGGGCGGCAGCGTGTGGCCTGGCCGTAGCGATACGGGGATGCGGCATCGTGTCACCTCCCATGTTTTGATGCCTTTGTAACTTTACAAGACCCGAGCGCGCCTGTTGATTTTGCATTCATAGTTTGCAGTTCAATAACTCTGGCAGCACCAGAATTTATTAACAGTAATGCTATGAAAAAAAAATCTTACCGCGGGGATATTAAACTATTATAATAAGTTGAGGAAATATTTTCTTTTGAAAGAGGAAAAGGCTGGCTTTGTCTGCAGCATGACCGTGTCGTATGGGCTGCGTTTTCTTGCTGCGCTGAAAAAGCAACGCGGAGTATGAAATGCCAAAGGCAGCTCACACTTCAACAGCATTATCAGGCTGACTCACTGCTCTCCGCCAAGGAAACGACTGTGCAAACTTTGCACCGGCTTTTTTCCTCCCAGCCTCCTAGATGCATTTCGAATAAAACAACTTCCTTCTCGGTGTTCAGTATTTCCTCCAACGTGCAAGCCAGTCCCATGGGATAAACAGGATTGAGTTTGCAGCTTCCGAGTTGAGTTTTTGTTTTTCCTCCCCCCCAGCAGGTCACCTCAACTCGGCAACTTTTTACGACCTCGCCTGAATCGAAAGCAGGTCGCGGGGATGGTCTGCAAACCGATTCAGGCAGCCTGCAAAATAGGCAAGGGGACTCCAGGCATTCTCTTGATCGCTCCCGCTAAATACGCCGGCGGCCGATGAAGAAAGCAGGTTGCACTCCTGTGACTTTACGGATCGCGATCCAACCATTTTTTGGCTACTTTGTGAATGCAGGAACCCCCGTTAGGCTTTCGGAGGCCGGCATGTGTGAGGATCCAGGACTCGACTGCTATAAATTCAGGCTCTGTTCTTAGACTACACCATGCACTGCTTTTGTAATGCAAATGGCAGGCACAAAGTGTCCCTTTGATAATGTGCAGTCAGGAGACAAAAAAAGCATTCACTGCAACAGTAAAACTAATTCATAAAGCCGAGAGACAATAGGAAAGCATTATGGATATTAAAAAAAAAAATAGTAATTTCTCGTAGATCAACTTGATCGCTAATGTAAACAGTTCAAACGCAAACCAGGAGGAGGCAGGGGAAGGAGAGAGACCCAAACGGCTGCGCCGCTGCCTTAGCTAGCCCTGGGCAAGTTTGCATAGAGCAAGGGTTTGGAGTTCGGCATAAAACCGATGTGCGGTTTGTCACTGGAGGGCTCAACCTTGGGCTTGATTCTGGTTACCGAGTTAGCTGTAGGCTGGATTGCTCTTCAGAAACAAGAAAATCACAGTGTTGTTTTTTTTTCTTTTTATTTTGAGGTTAGAAAACAGTTAATAGACACTCCTGAGGGCATAAAATTTGAGGGGGTAGTTTCTCTTCATCGCCTACCAGAGTTTAGCTCAAGGTCATCTCGCCTTGGTGCGTTACGCTGAGCTCTGGAGGGGGCAGAGGGCTGGTGGAAGGGGATGAAAGGACTTCCGAAATGGTTCTGCCGGCGCAGTCGGCCAAGCGACGGCACGGCCGCGATAAGGGTGACGCTGGATGGTTGCCACGGCATCCTCGTACCACAACGTGCAGCCTTTTACTCGGGGTTTGCTCCTGCCCCTGTGCTGGTGTCGAGGCGGTTCGGTGCCACGAGGAATTAGCAATCTGGGGGTGAGAAGGGGCGGTTTTGCCTCCCGTTATCTCAGCGGTCAACTCTGGGCGGGATTATTTTTATATTTTTCTGCCACCATTACGATGCGCTCCTAGAGCAGGCAAGGCAGAGAGGGGAGGGAGTGTTCTTGATACCGGGTTACAGATGAGATAAAATCTGTGACTGTCCTGGCATTTGCAGCCTGGGGTGGAAAACTGGAGGAAAGGAGTGCATTTGGACAAGGGGTATCATTAAGAGACAAACTTGGATGCTTTCCAGCTGTATCTATTGGAGACTTCACCCACCAGCTGTAGTCAAAGGTGGTTAAAAAAAAAAAAAAGTCTTATTGTTTGTTTAGCTAAAAATGATCTTGGCTGCATTAAAAAGGGGCTTTTATTAAGACTGCTGCTCTCTAAATACCATTCATAAAACAGTGACGAGAGAATATGATGGAAAGTTACATTTTTCTCTCTGTCACTTTGATTTCTTTGTTACTGCTAAAACGACTGCTCTGACTCATATTTTGCATAGTTATTTTTACCTTTTCAAATGTTCCTTAACTGTTCATATTACCCTGGGCAAATCCCCCAGGGATAATTTTCATTTGCATGCAGACTTTGATGGTGTTATTAAGCAATCACTTTCTGTACTAAGTCATTATTAAAAGTAATACCACAGAGCCTCAAAAACACATTAATGCTGCCAAACAATCCGCGTTTCAGCACTAGATTTATGGGAAGGGAGAAGCAGTAGGTCTCACACCGTTTGGTGGATGCTGCTCTGTAGGGCTGTAGGAGCAGCAGGCATGATCAGAAAATACCGGAGCCAGATTCAAGACTCCTTATCTGTTGTCACCCTTATTCTTTCAAATGCCCTTTTTGTTTGTTTGTTTGTTTTTTTAACCTACCTACTTCCTACTTTTTTTGTTTTTTCTTTTTTCCCCCTTGGATTTGCCCTTTTTCTCTGGCCTTGGCAAGAAAGCCTGGTCTGCAGTCTTCCAGTCTGCACAAGCTGGGCTGGCTCTGGGAAGGCGGGTCAGCCGTCCATCTGTAATCACCGGTTTATGGCTTTCCGTGGAGGTGTTAATGCAGATCAAATGGAAAACACTCTAGCAAGAGCGTTACGGCTTCTCGCGCTGCCCCGCGTACGGTCCCAATCGTTAATTCTGATTATAAGACCTAAAGGTAATTCTGTTTGCTCTCCTAATGCATTGCAGCTCTCCCGGTGGTCCGGCGTCTCTTTTCTCCAATTCCCATCTTGATCAATTGTTTGCAAATAATTAAGCTTTTAAGAGATAATGGTAGGAGCTAATGTACACAACAAAGTAAAGGTCTCGAGTCACTGTTTATTGAGCAGTGGTACGATTTGCTTTGATATCCCAAAGTGATCCAGAGTGATAGGTGCCAACTGGAGTCAGCGCGGTGGTTTTAGACATACGCTTCCGTATGTGTTTATGTATTTTATATATATTGATATATTTCACAGAATCATAGAATATCTCAAGTTGGAAGAGACTCATAAGGATCATCAAGTCCAACTCCTTGCTCCTTGTGGGACTGCCTAAAACTAAACCATTTGACTAAGAGAGAGAGAGATTTTCATGTTTTATACATATACACACCAATATAATATACATATATATGCAAATATATATACACCTATCTGTGCATGTGTCTTTATCCCTTTAAACAACCATTAGAAAGCTTTTGGGAGGCACCTGTCATTCTTGCATGAGTGAAATAAAGACCAACAGCAACAGTTTCGACTGAATTTCCAGTTTCTTCATAAAATGGCAGGTCTCCGGGTTTCCCCCTTTCTCTCTGTAGCGATGTGATGTCTGCCTTTGCCTGTAGCCCAGGCCTTCCGAGCCCTGTGGGTGGGAATGCAACAAGGCTTTGAATGTTTTTATAGCAACCTAGCCTGTGGCATGCTGATTCTTTGTCAAGTCATTTTTTTTTTTTTTTTTTTTTTTTTAGTCTACAAAGGAACAACTCGTACGATCCACAGAAAGCTTATATAATAAGGATGCCCAGCGTTTAAGATTATTTTAAACCACACTGAATCATAGTTAAAAAGCCTGCCGCATTGTGAGCCTTTAGCTAAGAGGGATTAGCTATGTGAAGTCCCAGGCTGTCATGTGATTATGGCAATTACAGATTTATCATGAAATTAAAAGTTTATGCTGTGCTAGGATATGGGGGAAGAAAAATAATCAGGTGACCTTAAACATACCGCAATTTGAGGAATTTGGGGGTTGGGACTTTGAAAGCAATTATTTTTACAGTGACTGTATTATTCTGATGGCTAATTTTATCCAGTCTTGTCTATTTGGAAAAAAGTACAGAACAATTGAAAATTGCTTAATGGAGACGGAGTTCTCAATTCCAATAGCTAGAGGCTGTCTAGTAATTATTGCTTGCTGCATGAAATTAGACACAGTTTGTTCAATTACTTAAAATTAGATCACATGTAAGGTGGCAAAGCGAAATAAGAAAAAAAAAGAATAATTTTGTCCTCGCTTGATAGCGAAGTAATGAAATGGGAAGTAAGCTATAAAGATGAAAATGTTACAAATCATCTCTGTAGGGTTGGGGTTTTTTTTGAAGAGAAGCAAAATGTTATGTTCAGATAGACGGACGTAAGTACAATGGTTTGTTGTGGATGAACGTGTATATAAGACGGCCGATAAAATTCATGCTGTGTTTTTGCATGCGTAAAATGCAAATTACCCATAAAAAAAGAAGTAAAATCCCCTTCCCTGTGTCCTCCACTTTGCAATTCTGGAGTTATTTCATGTACATGCAGAAAATACAGGGGGTGCTTTACAGGTGTGCGGGTTGTCTGCGGGCTCACTGTCAAGAAAACAGTGTTTTTAAAAGAACAGGAAATTCCCCACCAGTTTGGGGTGAAAAAACCTGTGTCTTTTGGAGCCGATGGCCATGGCGGTGGGCTTTGAGATGGGCACATTGGGGAAAGGGGGGTTGCCGGAGTTGCAACAGAAATTCCTATTTGGGAACGTGAGGTGGTGCAGGCGTGTAACAGAGCCATGAGATGTCAGATTATGCTGTTTACAAGAATATATAAAATCTGCTAAATAGTTACGATACCAATAAGATTGTGGAATTTTATGAGGTTTTAAATTCTTACACTTTACAAGGTTTCAGTTGACATCTTGTGTAATATTAGGCTGAAGAATACATCCAAAGAATTTGGGAATGTTTTGGGGGGGGGGGGCAAAAAGGGATGTGTGTCTAACAGCAAATGCTTTGTGACAACCCACTGCTAAATGGGGTGTTGGGATAGGTCTCACCAGTTTTATCAAATTACCTTTATTGAAGTGTTATTGAGTCCCTTGCAGCAGAGCGGGTCTGAGTCCGACGTGTACTGAGGCTTGGGAATTGTTACGTTGGCAATATTTGGCTGTTTCTTCTGGGACAGTGACATTTTTACATGGAGGGAAAGGAGAGAAACGATATTTCTAAATTTCAAACTTGGATGTGTTTTTTTGCTGTTGATTTATTAAGCAATCTGTATTCATGCGGAAACGAATTTTCTGAGAAAGCAATCAAGTTCTCACAAGAAACTTAACTTATGATTTAATTTTAACATTATCTTCAATTAAACCAGTATTTATTTTCTGTCTCTTAGGATTAGTGCAGCACAGCTATGTTAATGTCAGGCAAAAATGTGCTGATCGTTGACCTTGCGTTGGCCTGTGTTCAAAACCCAGGCGTTTGTTTATGTTCAGGATGCTGATCTTATTTGCAAATTATTTTGGGGCACTGGCAAGATTTGCCTTCACTATCTCGGAAAACATCAGCGTGTTTTAGTTTTACAGGGAAGTGCTTTATCACGTTCTTTATTGTTCTGTGAAATACAGGGGAAAAAAAAGGTGATTTGACTCTAGTCGGTCATTCGAGACAAGTGCAAAAACTTTCAGCTAATGCAACAAATATCCTTCTTGAGTATCAAGGTACTGCCAGTATCCTAAGCAGTTAGTTCTCCACTTCACTAATCTTTATAATTGGCTTGTCTTTTACTGCCATTAATTAAGTGATGTAGTAGCCCATTAATAATTATAAAAGAGTGACACACCTCAGCATTTTCACCTTTCAATAATAGATGTCACGTTTTTGGGGGTTTTTTGGTTGTGTTTTTTTTTAATTTAAAATAAAAAGTAGGCCAAAAAAGCATTGTTTTAAATGTATATATTTATTTTGGTGTCTTATAGCACCCTTACCCTTCAGAAGAACAGAAAAAGCAGTTGGCACAAGACACAGGGCTCACTATACTTCAAGTGAACAATTGGTAAGTAATTTTCCTTAGTGTTTCTCTACAGCCGCTGGCACCCTCCGGCTAACGCTTCGCATTTTTGAGGACACCCCTTGCCCTTGTCTGCTCCCCCCCCCCAGCAATTTATCGATGCCAAAGGGATAGAGCCGGGTGAGCGGTTTCACTTGTGGGAACTAGGAGGTTTGCTACCACAGAAAACAAGCTGTATTTATTTTCCCATCGCTCGGGGCAGATTTCGGTATATTGGCGTTTGGGTACCAGTCCTCCTTCTGGCTGAGGATGTGTCTCCTTCGATAGACAGCCACGTCCCTTTTGAGAACTTTGGTCTTGGAAGAGGTTGAGATGTTGGGTGAAAAAAAGGGGCAGTTGGCCCTGTTTCTGCATTGGGGATGTTGTCATGCTTTTTTAAAATGTTGTAAGTGGGGTTTTTTCTTTTTGACTGACATCCTTCTGTCTCTTTACCAGTTTGTTTTAAAAGTCCAGTTTTTGAAAGCTTGGATAAACTTGGAGGACAATCTGGCTGTTTGCTGCTGAAGTACAGTGTGGAGCAATTTTATTTTCTTTATTCCAGCTAAGGGTTGCTGGAGCTCCTGATCTGTTGTAGCAGCGATTTGTTTGAAGGAAACGGGGATCCGTGCTGTTTCTGCAGTGTATTTTGGGTTGCTGACTGTCCGGGACGTGGTGAAGGCGACCAGTGAAAATTACTTGTGATTTAAGTATAAAAACACAACAGCGAACCCTTAAAAAAAAAGTTTGTTTCATTACCCTTTGTTACGGCATCGAAATGCAGGTTTCTCCCGCTGTCCCGGAACAAGTGTCATATTTGAAGTGTATTGCAATCTAATACCTTGTAAAACTAAGTGTATCTAATTAATTGTCCTAATATTTTTAGATTAGTGTTTATGATGGGAAACCTTATCCTCTTTGAAGTAATACCCAGAAAATGGCCAAGGCAAACAGCGAGCCTGCTGGGGAGAAGGGAGGGAGGAATGCTAGTTTGCAGACAAAAGTATTTTTTTTCTGTTCAATAAGTGTCAGAGATTAATATTACTGAAGCTCTGATTACATGGCCTAATCCATTTTAGTGAATAAATTTGGTCTTGATGTCCATTGCACCTACATTAACAAACCCTCCTCTCTTAGAGAGAGTAGGAGCCTATGGGAGAGATTTCAGATATATTAAACCCCATTACAGAAAATGTAATTTCTGTCAATATAATCCCATGTATTCTTCAATTTAGTACTTTAGAGATAACAAGCTACTTACAATATATTTGCCTTTGGAGGATTAATTTACAAAGTGCACTATCTGGGAGACGCAGGCGGGCTCACATAAGCATAGCTTGTAAGGGTTATCAATTTCTGTGACCCCACAGCAGCCCTGGGAGATCAATTTTTTGAAGCCCTTTAAGACACTGAATAAAGGAAAATACCAAATACTTAGTCGGTGTGAAGTATGCTTCCGAGATACTTACTTCAAAATGGAGGAATAAAAGGCACTAAACATAAAATATGTTTTGTAAGGAAACGTAACCCGCAGTATTTTGGCTCAGCCGGAAAAAATTAGTGTTTGCTTCAGCTTTACGTCCTCCAGCCTTCATGCAGGCCATACCCTGATTTATATGGTTGTCCTTCAGTTTAACGACGCGCGCTTTGGCCAGTTGAGAAGCTGTGTGTGTTCGTCAGGGGTCTCGTTTAACGATGAGGTGGAGCGAGCGTTTGCTGCTTCGGAGGGGTCCGGGGGCGTAGGGTTCAGCGTGGGCGAGCGTGTGGGTTTAGGATGGTCCATCAAAGAAAGCTTTCGAGATGATGAACATGGGATGCCTTGAACTAAAGCTGGTGGAATTTCTCCTGAATGACTTCCCAGGGTGTTTTTCAGTACCCGTCTCGCCTCGAATTTGAGGAGGTTTTACTTTGGCTTTGTGTTAGATGTGTTTTTATAAGTTCCTTATGTGCAAGGAAAAAAAAAAAAAAAGTAGGTCAAAATACATTATAACTGAAGTCTTGCGGATGTAGGGCAGGCTTCCTCTGCTTGAGCTAGTTTGGTAATTCTGCTGTGGTGTTACAATTGTATAAATTATTGAGACAATTCCCCTTCTCTCCCCAGCCGCAGGAAGATTTAACGCTAGAGAGGCAGTCGGGGCTTTCTTAAATCACAGGTGGGGGCCAGAGATGCCACACTATGGTCACTCAGCCCCCGCTTTTTGTAATGGATGCGGAGGAACAGGGAGGCTGCGAGGCCGTGGCGGAGCGTGCAGGTTGCACACACACACACGCACGCGTGTGCATCCCCAGGCAACATCCAGCCATGGGGTGACCAACGAGCTACTCATCCCCTCCCAGTCTGGGGGGGTATGGGGCAAGGCTCTCTTGCTGAATCCCTTTTCTTCTAAGGTGGTACGCAGGCGAAGAAACCCTTCTTTGCCGAAATTGTTTGCTGCAGGGAAGAGCTAACGTCTCGTTTCGGGTTAGCTTTGCCTGTCTTCAGCGGGCTCATAAGTCATTCAGCCACGACTTGCAAAAAATTTTGCTTTCCTCCTTAGATTCTTCCAAACTTGTTAACACACATGTACATTTTTGTATTAATGATGAGTCATTGTAAATCACTGTTGCAGAGATTAAATAAAATGCTGAAGGGCAGGCTGGGTGCAGATCAGTCATAAATTATTGGCAGCAACACAGCATGTGGGAATACATGAAATGTGCATGAAAAACATAAACTCATGCCTGGTAGCATGGTCGTTAGCCCAGACTGGGAATGCTGGATTTTCTGGGTGGAATTAGAAGTTTGCCACAGAGCAGTCAGTGAAGAGAGCATTTGTTTTCTGCAGATTGAAAGCATTTGAACAATTTTTTTTGTCATGTTTTGAATGCCTTTACAGTATGTGCTAGTTGCATACTTCAATTTTCTGCCGTAATGCAAAAAACGGTGCTTTTCACATACGGTCTGCCCGGTGTTCGGGCTCCCCGGGTTGATGCACACAACTCCTATTGATGGTGGAGGAGTCCCAGGAACGGGGTGATGATGTGAGACATGCCAGAAGATGTATCAGTGGTAGGGAGCGTGGCTTTTAAAAATACCACAGTTTTGACTTGACAATTTTCCTTGGGTGTGTTTGGTTTTTTTTCTTAAAAGTAATGAAATAATCCATGCGGAGGATTCCCCCCCCCCTTTTTTTTTTTCACACGCGATGATTTTGATTGCGAATCACCAGCGTTGTGTTTCAGGACCATCTTTTTGCCACAGTCGGATATTTCTGGCCTGAGAAGAGGGAGCCCTTACCTTGTTGTAAAAAAAACATAAAACCTGTGGCAGGTAAGAAGGTAGCAGAGTTCAAGATGTCTTTAGTCTAAATGAACCCCTTCAGGTCTCCGTCTTGTTAGTCGTTTAACCCCACAGCAGTTGAGGGTTCAAAGCGTGGTAACATGAACTAGAAGGGGCGCTTGTAGGATCTTGACGGCGTTGCATATATGGACGTGTAAGGGACCTGACCAGGTACAGGTTAATAAGGTGCTTTTCCCCGGTGGTAAAGACCGTGATTGAAATATCCAGGAGATGTGATCCAGTCACTTCTTCCCTCAGTTGAGAGCCAGCCAGGCTATATTGAACAATCTATACAGTTTTCTTGTTTACTACATCCCAGCTGAATCTCTTCCCGTCAAGAACTAATGGTAAATAATTACTGGTGGTACTCTACGGAGAAGAGAGAGGAATTCTCATCAAGGGCTGCATTAGGTGTCAGATGCTTGTTTATGTTTTAGGAAGGTCTAGGTACACGCAGATAAATGTGTGTATATTTGTAGAATAATGTGCCTATATAACCTCTCTATATGTGCATGTCTGTATGTGACTCTGTCTCTCAACAGAGTTGCGTACAACTGCATTAAAATGATCTTTAAAAAAAATACTAAGTTTGAAAAATCAAACCCTTAAAGCTCCAGCCTTTTGTTAGGTGTTTCCATTCTGCTTTTTCCAAAATACCCTTGTGCTGTCTAGGGCACGGACCAGACAATGATGGAGCAGCTAGTCAATATTTGATCTTACCCTCATTCTTCAGTGCTTCGTTTGTTGAGCTGTTTTCAAACCGTGCTTGAAGATGGAATTAATAATTACTGCTGGGCTTTCCTGTGCCACTTTCTGCTGTAATACCCAAGTCCTCCCCTGACCTCCGCTTGCCTATATATGCATACGAGGTTGTGGGTCTGCATGATAATTTTACAGCTCCCCTGCAAAGAGAGAGAATAGTGTCGTCCCAGTTCGCAGGTGAAGAACTGAGGCTCAGGGAGGTCCAGGTCCAGCACAGCCATCACTTTTGGGTTGGTCTGGGACTCTGAGATGACTCAAAATGACAGCAGGTTACCCACATTTAAGGTCCAGTGACCACCGAAACTCCAGGTTTCAGTGGAAGCTCCCAAGATTTGAGTGCCTCGGCATCTTACGTTGCCAACCTCCAGTGTTGGGTGTGGAGGAGAGACGCAAGAAAGCAGTAACTGCTGGTGAAAAGTTTGGGTTTCACGATTTACTCGGTAGCTCCCGAGCGGTCCGAGGCAGCAACGGAGCAGAGCTGAATCCTCTTCTCCAGTGCAGTGTTCAGCTGCTTCAGCCAGGACTGCTTTGTTTTTCTTACCATTTGCTGGCTTATTCGTTCAACTTTGACAAAGTTTATTTCCTGTAGAGATCAATTTTTCTATGTTACAGTGCCCTGGTCTGTTCTTGTAACAGGCATAATCGTCGTTGGGGTGGTTGAGGCATTGGGCCCTATCAAGAATTGAACCGTGAGCTGGTAACTGAACTGTTTGCATATAAAGTCGATTAAAGAATAGGGTGCAAGCAGCTCTAGTAATACGGTTTCCTTACTCTTGAGGTCTTGATTTTATGACCTTGGCTTCTTTAAAGGTCACTTTTGTGTATAATTTCCTAGGCTTGCAAAAAAAAACCCAAACAAACCCCAACCAAACACACTGGGAAAAAATGAGCAAATAATGTAAATTTCCCTAATCTCATTCTTGGAGACAGCTGAAGTTATTTTGTTGAAACTTTATAAGGAAGACATGTTTAAAAGGCTCCTAGACCCACGTGAAGATGAGTTTGAAAAGTCTGAGATGGGTTTGCAATAGGAAGACCAGAGCACCTTACTGCGGTTAGCACAGCCAGCGCAGGGTAGAGACACCCCGAAATGCTGTAGTACTCTCTTAACCCCATCACAGCTCCCCTCCGGCTGGAAATTTTCTCTTGCCTCCGTTTCTTTGCCTGCGGGTAGGCACAGCGGTAGAGCTTTGCTGGGGTAGTCGTGTGGGGCAGGGGATGAAGCGCTCTGCCATGGCACGGGCAGGCAGGGACGGGAGGATTTTGCACTTCTGACGGGGAATTGCTGCTCCTCAGCACCCGGCAATGAATGGGGAGCATCGCTGTGAGGGGTGTCCTTCCCATCTGCTCGCCGGTCCTGCCCCCACCTGGCTTGCAGATGGTGGGGTTACGGACGGAGCAGATGGGGAGATGCAGATGGGGGATGTGGGGGAAGATGCTGATGGGGCAGATGGGAGATGCAGATGGGGACAGATGCTGATGGGAACAGATGCTGATGGGGCAGGTGGGAGGGGAATACTGATGGGGCAGATGAGAGGATGCAGATGGGGACGGATGCTGATGGGGCAAATGGGGGTGGATGCAGATGGGGACAGATGCTGATGGGGCAGATGGAGGGATGCAGATGGGGACAGATGCAGATGGGGAAAATGCAGAAAGCCCCTGCCCACCCCTCCACAGAGGTGCAGGGGAAGGAAGC